>NC_092423.1:1588383-1645192 GCF_036169615.1 Heliangelus exortis
GGGATCATGGCAGAAAGAGAAACCCAAAGTGACAGCTTCCATGTGGCGTTTGCTTGGCTCGCTGGGCACCGTTAAATGGCAGGGAAGGATTTCATCAGTCTCCTCCTGATGTCAATCTCATGTGTTGAGATGAAAAGTTGACCTTTCTAAACTGGAATGCTTCCCTCCTGAAACGTTTAAATATTTTGACTCGGTTCCAGTTGGAGAGGAAAACAAATGTCAAAATCTCTCCTTGTGCAAGAGCAATGTCATTGCCCCATGTGCTGTGCAGTTGCATTTACTGCTTTGTTTATTCATTGCATCTGATGTTCTTCAGTGGAAAGTTTTAAGTGGGGAGGTTTTCATAGAATCATAGAATTGGCTGGGTTGGAAGGGACCTCAGAGATCATCAAGTCCAACCCTTGACTCACTGCTGCAGTTGCTAGACCATGGCACTGAGTGCCACATCCAGGCTCTTTTTAAATATCTCCAGGGATGGAGAATCCACCCCTTCCCTGGGCAGCCCATTCCAATGTCTGATCACCCTCTCAGTAAAGAAATTCTTTCTAATGTCCAACCTAAACCTCCCCTGGCACAACTTGAGACCTCTTGTGCCCTCTTGTCTTGCTGAGAGTTGCCTGGGAAAAGAGCCCAACCCCCCCCTGGCTCCAACCTCCTTTCAGGGAGTTGGAGAGAGTGATGAGGTCTCCCCTGAGCCTCCTCTTCTCCAGCCTCAACACCCCCAGCTCCCTCAGCCCTTCCTCCCAGGACTTGTGCTGGATCCCTTCCCAGCCTCCTTGCTCTTCTCTGGACCTGCTCCAGCACCTCAATCTCCTTCCTGAGCTGAGGGGCCCAGAACTGGACACAGGACTCAAGCTGTGGCCTCCCCAGGGCTGAGCACAGGGGCAGAATCCCTTCCCTGGACCTGCTGGCCACGCTGTTCCTGAGCCAGCCCAGGATGCCATTGGCCTTCTTGGCCACCTGGGCACACTGCTGGCTCCTGGTCAGCTTCCTGGCAATCCAGACTCCCAGCTCCCTTTCTGCCACTCTGTGCCCAGCCTGGAGCTCCCCATGGGGTTGTTGTGGCCAAAGTGCAGGACCCGGCACTTGGAATGTTGAACCTCATCCCGTTGGGATCAGCCCAACTCTCCAGTCTGTCCAGGTCCCTCTGCAGAGCCCTCCTGCCTTCCAGCTGATCCACACTTCCCCCCAGCTTTTTGCAGATTTGTCATCTGCAAATTTGCTGCTGATGGACTCAATCCCCTCATCTAAATCATCAATAAAGATATTGAACAGGACTGGGCCCAACACTGATCCCTGGGGGACACCACGGCCGCCATTTTGATGCAGCCCCGTTCAGCACCACTCTCTGGGCCCGGCCCTCCAGCCAGTTCCTAACCCAGCACAGATGCCCCTGTCCAAGCTGTGGCCTGACAGCTTTCTCAGGAGAATCCTGTGGGAGACGGTGTCAAAGGCCTTGCTGAAGTCCAGGTAGAGCACATCCACAGCCTTCCCCTCATCCACCAGGCAGCCCCCTGATGATAAAAGGAGCTCAGGTTGGTCAGACAGGACCTGCCCTTTCTAAACCCCGTGCTGGCTGGGTCTGATCCCTTGCCCATCCTGCAGGTGCTGTGTGATTCCACTGAGGATGAGCTGCTCCATAACCCTGCCAGGCACTGAGGTCAGGCTGATGGGCCTGGAGTTTCCTGGGTCCTCCTTCCAGCCCTTTTTGTGGGTTGGCGTGACATTGGCCAACTTCCAATCATCTGGGATGTCTGGGTTGGTTTTGAAGACTGGAACAAGGCTGAACACACTTCTCTGGGATTTCTTCTCTCCTCCTTTGCCAAGTCAATGTGATCAGCTGAATGATGTCTGGATTTTGGATGCACGTGTCCAGGCTTCATTCACACCTGGCCTTGGGTTTGGGTACACTCATGCACGTGCAGTGGCAAGAAGATAACAAAGAAAACCAGAACCTTGTTTATGCCAAAGAGTAAAACCCAAAAATTATTGTGCCAGAAATGTGTGTGTGGGGGGAAATGTGTGAAAAAGAAAAGGGAAAGGTAATTGCTGGGTGCCTGACTTCCAGAGAGGAAAACATTTTGAGCTGAGAGGTAAGAGATTTCCTGGAGTACAGTAAATAATATAAAGATTGTCCAACCTGATAGCAAGATTCTCCTTAAAGATACTTCGAAGATACTTTTCTAGGCCCTTTCAGATGCTTATTTTTGGGTGGGAATGAAGGCCAGTGTTGTTTTCTTTTCCCAATGACTCTAGAGGGAGCCTAAATGATTAATTGCAGCTCAATAACTCAAGGGCTGAAGTTTGGTGAAATGAATCCCATTTTTACTACCCACCCCCTGCTGCTGCTCAGCCTCCAGTTGAAGACACTGCATACTTATTAACTCCAAGAGAGTTTCTAGTGAGCTAATAAAGGAAGGAATTTATGATTTCAGAAGAGAACAAACACCAGGAACCTTAATCCCAGCAAACAGCCTCGAAAAAAACACCCAGAAAGTAGGCAGCAGGGGACATGCAAAGTGGACAGAAGAGTCTTGAAATAGAAAGCTGGCCCAGCATTTCTCTGAGATGTCAGCAATTTTTAACTGAGCTTTGCCTGCAGATATTCAACAGATTGGAACTAATCCATTTCCAGAAGAGGTGAATCAGTGTCTAGCAATCCACTCAGCCAGTTGCCTAAATGCTGGCTGCTAAAAATCTGCATTTCACAGAGGGTAGAGTCCACCAACAGGCATGAGGGCATCCCAGGAGGCAGACCCCAAAGGCTTGGTCCAACTGGTGAGGACTGGGACTGTGGCTCTCAAGCAGAACATCCCAGGCCAGACCATCAACCCCTGGGGGGTGGGAGATGGGACATGGGGAGTGGGTGAGGGGTGGGAAAAAAAAAAGCACTGTGTGAGCTAAAGAAGAGTTTTGGCCCTGGGTGGGTATAAATTGGCCCTGGGCAGGTTCAGGCTGTAGTAAAGATCTTTTCCAACTAAAAATATTCTATTTTTCTATGATTCTATGGCACCTCTCCATAGCCTACCTGAGAGGAACGTTTATGGTCATGTCCCCAAAATAATTAATTGTTGTGAGAGCAAATACACTGGCAGGGTTGAGTAAGGGATGAGTGCTACCCTGATGTCACTCTTAACCTGTTCTTTAAATAAATGACCTCATCCACTGGATGATTTTAGACCAGTTCTCATGACTATTAATTTCCCACTGATGGACAATTTTGTGATTAAAGTTCTGGCCAGAATCCAGAAAATCCTCCAGATTCATCCCTGATTCTCACATCTGAACTACTGAGTGAATCTGAATTCCTTGGCTATCTAAAGCAGCTGTGCCAACCATTTCCCTCCCTTTTCCTGATGAAGGTGCAGATCCAACAAGTTGGATAATGGATTGGCCAGGTCACTGGTTTGTTTATTTTTTTTTTTTTTTTGACCTTAGGTTTCACACCATCTCTGATGCACCTGCTCCCAGGGGTTTTACAGCTTCCTCTTCTAGCAAGGGGGATTCCACTCACTCAGATGGAAACATTTAAATATTGGCATCTGGTCTAACCTGGTCAGGTTGATATTGGACCAGAGATGGATTCACTTTAGGAATTTACCCCAGCCCAGGCTGAGCTGCTCTCTGGAGGAGCTGATCTCTCTCCATGAACTCTAGAGGGAGCCTGGATGATTGCTTTCTGGTAGGTACACAGAGATACACAATTCCTAGACAGCTAAAGGAGGTGATTCCAATCCTGACATCCCTGTTTTCTCCATGCCCGTTGGGGTTGTGTTTCACCATCTCAGCAAAATGCAACATTCAGTTGTAGAAATGTCCAGCATGTTAAAAGTGCTAAAAAAGGCTGTTGAAAAGAAGGACAGAAGGAAAGAAAGAGGGAAAGAAAGAAGGAAAGAAAGAAAGAAAGAGAGAAAGAGAGAAAGACAGACAGACAGAAAGACAGACAGAGAGACAGAGAGACAGAAAGAAAGAAAGACAGACAGACAGAAAGACAGACAGAGAGACAGAAAGAAAGAAAGAAAGAAAGAAAGAAAGAAAGAAAGAAAGAAAGAAAGAAAGAAAGAAAGAAAGAAAGAAAGAAAGAAAGAAAGAAAGAAAGAAAGAAAGAAAGAAAGAAAGAAAGAAAGAAAGAAAGAAAGAAAGAAAGAAAGAAAGAAAGAAAGAAAGAAAGAAAGAAGTAAATATGGGTGCCATAAGTGAAACCCAAGGATGGTGGGGACTTTTATACACTGATGAAAGGATTCTATTGGCATTACTTTGTTGTTGGATCAAAAAAAATGAGACAAGGACTGGTAAAGTTCAAGACTGGTTGAAGAAAAATAAGGGAAAATGGCCTACAGCATTCACAAATGAAATAAAAATATCTATCAATCATATTTAGTTTTAACTTTCCTCATCCAAACCACCAAGTTTATCACAGTTATTTTGTAGCATTGCAACTATTTAATTTAATTCCTATGTGTTGTGTCTCGGTCCATTTAATTTGCTTGCCAGGTCTCTCAGCCCCTGCCCCTGTGATTTTTGAACCCGTTGCTCAGTTTGAAACAAATTTAACAGATGGATGAAAGTCTTGTAACTATTAAGCTGTAATTTTTTTGAAAATGTTTCGCTGAATGGAGAGAAAAAAAAAAAAAAATCCAGAAGAGAAACTCCCCCAAGAGAAAGGCTGCAACATGAAGTCAATTGCTAAATAAATGATGGGACAGAGCTGCAGGAAGCAAAAGTTTTAAGTGTTCTTTTCTTGTGTCTACTTTTCTTTCCCTTTCTCTGAAATTGTTTCCTGACATCTGCCCCAGAGTTTTTAAAAAAATAAATTAAAAAATATTTATTTTGAAGGATAATTAAGTTGTAATCATGCCAATGCATTGTGGTCTGCTGACTTGGACTGGACAAAGCCTGATTTAGAACCATACCCTGGAAGCACTTTTTCCAGAGAAAATCTGCTTAAATATATTTTTAGTTTTTTTTTTTTTTTTTTTTTTTTTTTTTTAAATGCTCACCTACTTTGCAATGCTGATTTCATCCTCTCAAGTTCACCCAAGACAGCAGTTATGAGTAAATGTTATTGGAAGCCCTAAAAAAAACCTCAGGGTAAATTGTGTCCCTGGAAAGGAGAGAAGGGAGAGGGACAGGGAAAGGCAAAAGGAAAAGGAAAGGGAAAAGTAAAAGGAAAGGGAATGGGAAAAGGAAAGGGAAAGGCAAAAGGAAAAGAAAAAGGAGAAAGACAGAGGGAAAGAGAAAAGGAAATGGAAACAGAAAGGGAAAAGGAAAAAAAAAAGGAAAAGAGAGAGAGAAAGGGAAAAGGAAAGGGAAAGGGAAAGGGAAAGGGAAAAGGGAAAAGAGAGGGAAAATTAAAATGAAAGGGAAAGGGAAAGACAATGGGAGATGGAACAGGAAAGGGAAAGGGAAAATGAAGAAAGGGAAAAGATTGGGGAAGGGGAGGGGAAGGAGAAGGAGAAGGAGAAGGAGAAGGAAAAGGAGAAGGAGAAGGAGAAGGAGAAGGAGAAGGAGAAGGAGAAGGAGAAGGAGAAGGAGAAGGAGAAGGAGAAGGAGAAGGAGAAGGAGAAGGGGCCGGGAAAGGAGAGGAAAAGGGAAAGCAAAAAGGAAAGGGAAAGGGAAAGGGAAAGGGAAAGGGAAAGGGAAAGGGATAGGGGAAGGGAAAGGGAAAGGAAAAGGAAAAGGAAAAGGGAAAAGGAAAAGGAAAGGGAAAAGCAAAGGGAATGGGAAAAGGATAGGGATAGGGAAAGGGAAAGGGAAAGGGAAAGAGAAAGGGAGAGGGAAAGGGAAAAGGAAGAGGGTAAAAGGGGAAGAAACAGCTTTCAAGACTATATCCAATCTTGATGATAATTGGAATATTTTTTTAATTTTTTTTTTTTTGCAATCACCACCACTGGAGGTTAGGAAGGAAGTGCATGCCCTGCCCAGGTTTGCTGTTGGCACCTTCCTCTCTGTGCTGGTAAATTCCCAGAAGCTGGAGAAAGCTCTAAGAAAGCTGAGAATTGTGTTACACCAGCACCTCACCCAGAACAATGTGTTTTGCTCAGCACTGCATTTATGGCAAGATTTATGGCCCCTACTCCAAGAATTTAGCTTCCTAGCAGATGAGTCAGGCAAAAAACCCTCTTGCTCACAGATGGTGAGCAGAACCATGGAGAAATTAAGTGACTTGATGGGATTATAAAAGCAGAGAGCAGGGAAT
Organism: Heliangelus exortis; assembly: GCF_036169615.1. NCBI lineage: Eukaryota > Metazoa > Chordata > Aves > Apodiformes > Trochilidae > Heliangelus > Heliangelus exortis. Next base: position 1,594,583 of record NC_092423.1, read on the forward strand.
TGATCCCGAACCCTTTGAATCTTTGCCTGATGACTTAAATAAGGTTATCAAGAATTTTTAGCCCTATAAAAATAGAGTGTCAAGTTTAACTTGGTTTTCTGGATTCTTTTATCCCACATGAAAGAGCAAATAGCAGCTCCAGCTGTTTTGTTTCACCTGGCTCAGCCATTGAGCTGGGATTACCAAGCTTGGATTGATGCTTTTTCAGTGCCTGTTTGCAAATAAACACTTTGAACATCAAGGTACAACCAACACAAGCTGATAACACCTCCAAGTCAACCAGTCTGGTCTAGGATAAGTATTTCCAATGCCACATGAAATGCTTTTTTGTATAATGATATTAAAAATGATGAAAATAATTGTGATTTTCGTTCTTTTGGAAATGACAGAGGAGACGTGGACGTCTTCTTCTTCTTGGATGTCTTAGTAGGACTTTATTTCCTTTAGATTAATTCTGATTTGTTCTTCTTAGGGGTATTTTTTTTTCGTGCTGAGACTTCAGGGGGTCCCAGTCTGAATTTCAGAGCTGTGCTTCAGGGGGTTGTACTCTACAGGTTACTCCAATTTGCCTCCCTATTGTCCAAGTCTCAAAAAACCCTGAGAAGATGCCAAGTCTTTGAAAAAATCTCAGTTAAAACAGCCATGATTATTGAAAAGAGGTGAAAGCAGAGGCAGCAACTGGGAAGGGTGGTCTATACCAAACTGGAAGCCTGATGTGAATCTCTGTTGAGATTTATTCTCTTTATTTTGTGAGGAATCCTTCAGGAGAGATGAACCCATCAGAGTTGTTGGCATGTGACCTGGTTGCAGCAACCCTTGTCCCTCCTGTCCCCATTCCTGTGTCACCTGCACCTCCTGTGTCATGACAGGCATCAAAGATAAAGCTGTGGAAGCCAAACACTGAGAGGTGATTAAAAAAAAAAAAACTTTTCCATCCACTTTGGTTCATTTGAGTTCAGAAGCTGGAGAGGTCACAGATAAAAAAGTCTTGGTCTGGCTCTCAAGGAAGCTTCACTGGGGAGGTCGTTTGAAAACAGAGGAGCTTGCACGAGGGGGGAAATCTATTCTGGGGGGAAATAAACCATGTTTTAGGGAAAGAAATCCTTCCTCCTTTCTCTGTGCTGAGGCCACCTTTCTAGGCAGGTATGGGGTTGGATTTCCTGAGGGACATCATGCCAGGGCTGCCCAAATGCAAGGACTGTGGAATTTTTTTCTGAAGTGGTGTGGGAAGCTGCTTGGACAGATGATCAGTTCACCTTAGAAAGATTCTGTGCCATAACTGCATGGGATTGGGTTGGAGACAATGTCTATGGAGAGAGGTTAAAGAGTTGGGGTGTTGAAGCTGGAGAAGAGAAGGATCCCATGGGGAGACCTTAGAGCACCTTCCAGTGCCTGAAGGGGCTCCAGGAAAGCTGGGGAGGGACTTGGGACAAGGGCCTGGAGGGATGGGAGCCTGCGAGGGGGAAGGGTTTGGAGCTGGGAGAGGGGAGATGGAGAGGAGATCTTGGGCAGGGAGGGAGGGAGAAATTGTTTGGGGTGAGGGTGCTGAGCCCCTGGGTGCCCAGGTTGCCCAAGGAAGCTGTGGCTGCCCCATCCCTGGCAGTGTTGAAGGTTGGATGGGGCTTGGAGCCCCCTGGTCAAGTGGAAGATATCCCTTGCCCATGGCAGAGGTGTTTTAACTATGTGATTTTTAAGGTTTCTTCCAACCTAAAGCACTCTATTATGAGCCTTGTGTGTCCATAGAACACCAGGTGCCTGAACTCTCAGTCCAGAGGGTCCCTTACCTTGATCAGATCTCACAGATTCTGTGTCTGCAGTGGAATGCTGGATTTCCTTGTGATGAATTGAAGGACAGAGTTGCACAACATGTTTAGGGACACGACTCTTGCACTCACTGCCAATTGCCCCTGCCCTTGTTCTGGGAATAGCAAGGCAAGCTTGCAAATTCATCTGTACATTGCCTTATGTCACCTGCAAAGATTCCTTAAGTTTCCTGTTTTCTCCAAGGTTTGGTTGATTTGTTTTTTCAGCAGAAGACACAAATTCATAGAACAATGGAATGGTTTGGGTTGTAAGGGACCTTAAAGCCCATCCAGTGCCACCCCTGCCATGGTCAGGGACCCCTCCCCCAGCCCAGGGGGCTCCAAGCCCCATCCAACCTTCAACACTGCCAGGGATGGGGCAGCCACAGCTTCCTTGGGCAACCTGGGCACCCAGGGGCTCAGCACCCTCACCCCAAACAATTTCCTCCTAATATCTCAACTCAATCTCCTCTCTTCCACTTTGAAACTGTTCCCCCTCATCCTGTCACTCCAGGCCCTTGTAAATTGTCCCTCCTCAGCTTTTCTGTGGGCTCTTCAGGTACTGGAAGACTGCTCTAAGGTCTCCCCAGAGCCTCAGGTTTTTATCTAACACAGATGCTGAGGCCAATGTCTCACCACCCTCAAATTCAAGAATTCCTTCCCCATCTCCAACCTCAATCTCCCCTTTCTCTCCAAGTTTTAACCCATTTCCCTTCTCCTCTCCCTACCCCCTTGTGTCCAAAGCCCTCCCCCAGCTTTCTTGGAGCCCCTTCAGATATTGGAAGGTTGCTCTGAGCTCACCTGGGAGCCTCCTCTTCTCCAGGCTGAACAACCCCAATCCCTCAGCCTGGCTTCCCAGGGAGCTGCTCAGCCCTCTGAGCATTTCAGTGGCTCTGCTCTCTCTTTGCTGTCGTGACATAACCTGTGTCAGCCCTAAGGCAAAGAAAAAACCTGTAGGTTGCCATTTCAGGTGATATCCCAACCAGCTGTGTGAGTGAGATGATGAAGCATGTGCTCTGTGCATGGCCAACATCTGAAGTTCTGTGCCTGCTGCCAAGGCTGCAAAGCTGTTACAATATTATGAGAAGCAGTTTTCACCTCCCAAGGTGCTCCTGAAATGCTGGGAAGTTTATGACCCATGGCATCCTCTTCCCTGTTGAGGAAGATGAAAAAAAACCAAACCAAAACAAAAAGCAAAACCACAGTTGCTTTATCAGAAATAAGGATTGGATGGGCTGGTATTGGCTAAATTTGTCTAAAGGACCCAAAGAACAGAAGCAATTAACAGTCAGCAAACTCCTACCATCAGCATGATACAGGCTGATTCCCCAGGGACATTTTTTGACTCTTTAAAGAGAAATAAATCTTGCAGAACTGAAATCTACTTGTCCCTGGGCTCCTATTCTGACTGCACAGACAAGGGAGAAAACACCCACAAAGGTTTAGTGGAACACCACTGTAGGGAAGTGGAGGAAATCTCCCTCTAAAATCTTTTAAAAATTGAATACTTTGCTCTCTATTCCCATGTGGGGAAAAGCTGAGAGACCTGGGTTTGTTCAGCCCTGAGAAGGCTCAGGGGAGATCTTAGCATATAAAGAGTGGCCACCAAGATGATGGAGACTGTCTTTTTAAAAGCAATCACATGGAAAAAACAAAGGATAATGGATGCAAGTTACTTCTGGAGAGATTCTAATTGGACTCCAGAAGAAATTTTTTCACCATGAGAACAAGGAGACATCAGGATAATCCAGTAAGGGAAGTGGTGGATTTTCCTATATTGGACAGTTTCAAGACTCAGCTTGACAGGGTGCTGGGCCACCTGGGTTCTAACCTATTTTTCCTTAGAAAGGTTGAACTGGATGGTCCTTGAGTTCCTTTCCAACCTGGAATTCTCTAAATCTTTGATTTCCTTGGCATTGCCCCCTGTGGCAAGGGGCAGGAGGGTTGGTGGTAGCCGGACGACCCCAAGAGGAGGGATGGAGGACTTGGCCATGGCTCAGCTCCAGGGCCTGCTTGGCAGTGGGAGGGACCAAGCAAGGTCCTGATGGGTCTCAAAATGTGCAGAAATTCCTCCTTTTTCCTTTAGTTTTGATTTGGAGATGAACAGTCCTGGGTGGGAGCTGATTCCTGGGTGAACTCAACAGATCCAAATCAGGGGAAGGGGACCTCTTTCTCCTGGAGAACTTGGAGGGTGGGATAGAGGTGGAAGGGACACAAGGTCAGCTCATCCCTGTGAGGGGCTCCTTGCTCCATGTTTCATAGAATCATAGAATCCTAGAATGGGCTGGGTTGGAAGGGAGCTCAGAGCTCATCAAGTCCAACCCTTGATCCACTCCCCCTGTGGTTCCCAGCCCATGGCACTGAGTGCCACATCCAGGCTCTTTGGAAATATCTCCAGGGATGGAGAATCCACCCCTTCCCTGGGCAGCCCATTCCAATGCCTGATCACCCTCTCCAGAAAGAAATTCTTTCTAATGTCCAACCTAAACCTCCCCTGGCACAACTTGAGACCTCTTGTGCCCTCTTGTCTTGCTGAGAGTTGCCTGGGAAAAGAGCCCAACCCCCCCCTGGCTCCAACCTCCTTTCAGGGAGTTGGAGAGAGTGATGAGGTCTCCCCTGAGCCTCCTCTTCTCCAGCCTCAACACCCCCAGCTCCCTCAGCCCTTCCTCACAGGACTTGTGCTGGATCCCTTCCCAGCCTCCTTGCTCTTCTCTGGACCTGCTCCAGCACCTCAATCTCCTTCCTGAGCTGAGGGGCCCAGAACTGGACACAGGACTCAAGCTGTGGCCTCCCCAGGGCTGAGCACAGGGGCAGAATCCCTTCCCTGGACCTGCTGGCCACGCTGTTCCTGAGCCAGCCCAGGATGCCATTGGCCTTCTTGGCCACCTGGGCACACTGCTGCCTCCTCTTCAGCTTCCAGTTTCCCACCAACTCTTCTTTCTGGGATACTTAAACACAGGGTTCACCCTTTTTAACATCTCTGCAGACTCTACACTCGCTTCAAACAAAACCTTGTCCAGGTGGCAAGGGCTTTGCCACTCACAGACATCAAGACAATCTTCTGCTGCTCTGTGGTTTAATGGAAAATTCAGACCATTCCAGAAGATGATCTCAGATATTTTGACCTGAAACACTGAAGTCAATTGCTGGAGCTGAACTCTGATCTCTGAAGTGGAATTAGCTGCTACTCTGCTGGCAGATAGGACTTGCACAATGTCAAGCACATCATGGGCTGGTAAATAATGCCACCTGACACCCTGTGATAATGAAATAGCTTCCACATTTAGGAAGGTTTGCTCTCTTTATCCTTCTAATTAGCATCACCCCTCCCAACAACTCCAAACCCACTGTTTTTGGAATCATGCTTTTGGAAATATGCTGTAAAATAAATGCCAGTGCCCTGGGGGCAAAAAAAAAAAAAAAAAAAAAAAAAAAAATCCAGAAATTCAAAGAAAAAAATGTTTATCCCATCAATTTAGCATCCCAGAAGGGAAATTTGTCCTGTTGTGTTCAGTAGCAAATTGAAATCCATCTGGAGGGCTTCTGTTAGTTCAGGTCTTCTAAACAGCTCCTTCTCTAATTGCATTAATTGTGACTTTTAAAAATAAGCTGTAGAAATGGAGTAGGAAGGAAAGCTCAGTTCAGAAGTGTTTCTGACTCTTTCTAAACACACTGGGAAAGAAAAAGGACTCTGGCTCTGTCAGAGTTTGCTGGATGTCTCTGAGCAGCTGTTCTCTTCTCAGCCACTCTGCAAAGCCTGAGCGTGGTTAACTCCATCCAGATCTTCTTAGATGCCCTCTTGCTCATCCTGGTGTCCTATTGCATCTTTGCAGGGGGCATAGATTTGTATTGGGTTACCAAAATTTTAAAAAAAAAAAAAAAATGCTTGGATTTAAAAAAAAAAAAATTATGACTCTCTTCATAGTTTTAACAACCTTATTGTAAAAATAAACAGAATTATTATAAAAATAAAAGCAGTTATATCTGATGCTGTTTCAATGTTTCTGACACAGTCAAAATTATCTTTGCCAATTCCTATGTGTGATAAAATTATATTTTTCTGTACAAACCTCTTACTATTTTCCCCTTTTTCCTGAATTATATTTACTCTTTCCAGCACGAAAAGGTCTTCCTAGGAGAAGTATAATGTTCCTTGTGCAGTTTTCTGCCCTCCAAATCCTGGCTCTCCTAGGGGGTACCTTTTATATATTTCCAAAGATATCACTGATAACACTTTTTGTCTTCTGATTACCCTAAAAAAAAAAAGATTCACAGACTGATTGCTCTTCTGTGAAATAGTTTCTTCTAGAGAAAATCCATGGATATGCACAAACCCAAGCAAACTTTAGGTTAAAAAAAAAAAAACAAACAAAACAACCCTTTGAGTTAGATGATTTACTAGAACAAACCTCAGAGCACAGGGTAGGTAATGAACACCTGACCTGTGGATAATTTTTCCATTCTGTTTAGGACAAAGTTAGACAAGGGTCATTTGAACCTAAAGTAGAGGTGCAAACACAGCAAAACTTCCTCCAATAGTTTTGCAAGGAGGGGTGAAAAGAAGACAGAAATGTTTTCAACCTCAGAGAAGTCCAGACCAGGTCTGAGAGGTCCAAAGTAAGGTGTCAGTTCCAACAAGAATTGGATATCACGTGTACCCTCAAAAAGTTCCATTTTCCCAGACATGACAAGGGGTTTGAAGGACGTTCAGTAGCTTAAAAGATTTTCCTCCAGGCTTCATTCTGGTTCAGTTTGAATTTTCACAGAGAGAAAACTGGAGGCAGTAGACTCATCACAATGCACACACGGTCCAGAAGAACCATAGAATGGTTTGGGTTGAAAGGGAGCTCTAAAATCATCTGTTTACTTGCCCTGGGCAAGGACACCTCCCACTAGCCCAGGTAGCTCCAAGTCCCATCCAACCAAACACCAATTTCTGTACCATTGCCTTCCCAGAGCTTTTCTGGATCAAGGATTTGGGTCACAGCTCCTTCTCACCCAGTTTCACAGAGAAGATCCCATCATCCCGAAGTTCTTCCTATGAGGGTGGTGAAATATAGGAACAGGTTTCCTAGAGAGGTGGTGGAGACCCCTTTCCTGAAGGTGTTCAAGGCCAAGAAGGTATTTGTAGAATCTGAGAATCATCCCCAGCCCAGGGGGCTCCAAGCCCCATCCAACCTTCAACACTGCCAGGGATGGGGCAGCCACAGCTCCCTTGGGCAACCTGGGCACCCAGGGGCTCAGCACCCTCAAATTCAAGAATTCCTTCCCCATCTCCAACTTCAATCTCCCCTCTTCAAGTTTTAACCCATTTCCCTTGTCCTCTCCCTACCCCCTGTGTCAGAACCCTGGTTCTGCTTGGATTGCACCCAAACCTTGCTCTGGGTGTGTGCAGCTACACCTGGTCAGATGGATCTCACCCTTGGCTGTCCCACCTCAACCTCCCAGGACCTGGGAAAGGAGGGGAAGGTTTGAAGGAACATTCCCAAACCCTCCTGCACCATCCCTGGGAGAGGAATCCCAGAATCCCAGTGAGGTTTGGGTTGGAAGGGACCTTAAATCCCCCCCAGTGCCCCCCCTGCCATGGTCAGGGACCCCTCCCCCAGCCCAGGGGGCTCCAAGCCCCATCCAACCTTCAACACTGCCAGGGATGGGGCAGCCACAGCTTCCTTGGGCAACCTGGGCACCCAGGGGCTCAGCACCCTCACCCCAAACAATTTCTCCCTCCCTCCCTGCCCAAGATCTCCTCTCCATCTCCCCTCTCCCAGCTCCAAACCCTTCCCCCTCGCAGGGTCCCATCCCTCCAGGCCCTTGTCCCAAGTCCCTCCCCAGCTTTCCTGGAGCCCCTTCAGGACCTGGAAGGTGCTCTAAGGTCTCCCCATGGGATCCTTCTCTTCTCCAGCCTCAACACCCCCAACTCTCTCAGCCTGGCTCCAGAGCAGAGCTGCTCCAGCCCTCCCAGCAGCTCCAGGGCCTCCCAGGACCCGTCCCAACAGCTCCAGGTCCTTATTTGAAGGGCTCAGAGCTTCCCAGAAATTCCAGTTGGGATCTCACAAGAGTGAAGCAGGAGGGAAAAGTGTCTGGAGAGTGCACACAGCTAAAGGATCAAGATTAGAGGGGTTTGAGTTGGTGTCAGAGCCCTTTTTTTTGCTTTTATTTTCTTCCAGTAGGATGTGCTCAGCACAGCCTATTTCTGTCTCAGCACCATGCCTTGTTTCTTTCTTTTTTTTTTTTTTTTTTTTTTTTTTTTTTTTTTTTTTTTTCCAGGATAATCTAGGATTTGCTTCATCAGCAACTTTTTTTCTTCCTCTTGTGACCAGATGTGTCAGCTTTTTTTCATGTACTCTTGAAACTGGAACTGAAATCTGGGAGAATCACAGGCAATGTTTTATCTTTGGCTTTTCACAGATGAACTGTGGTACAAGGCCCTTCTGCAGCTGGAGTTTCACTGTCCTTGGAGTGGAGCATTTATTTCTTTATTTATTAGAATAAAAATCACATTTGAAGGACTGGGGATGGTGGAAGGAAGTTAAAAAAGTAATAGAAATGTGTTTTTTCTTAATTGAATTTCAGATATTATTTAAATGCCTACCCAGTACAGTGAGAGCCTGGTCAAAAATTCATCTAAAAACCTGAAACCCAGCCCCAGGATCACCATATGGTTTATTCTTAGAAGAAGTATGAAATAGAACTCATATTTCTTGTGAGTGGTTGTTGTTTCAGAACACAAAAAGCTACTGAGTTTTGTCCTTCCTCCAAATTCTCAAAAGTCACTATTCAAATGAATATATATTAAAATGCAGTAGTGGTGAGAAGTCAGCTTTTCCAGCAGAAAATTCCCAAGTAATAAACCTGTTTCTTCTCTTGGAGCAGTTATTTGAGCAGCACTCCATTTCTGCATCTTTTGCTGGGTGTTTTTAAAGTGGCTTTGGTTTGTTTTATTCCTGTATATTTTTATATATATTTATATATCTTCATAAAAGAGACATCTAAAATGGGCCAGAAAAATCCCACAGAGAAATGGTGATTTCTGGCAATACCAAAGTGCAACAATAAGATGTGGCACATGAATCTGGAGCTGAATCTGTCTCAAGAGAGAGAATAGTTGGGGGAATAGTTGGATTCCTGGAAAAAAAAAGGCATAAAATAGAGAAGGAGTGGAAGAACCAAGAGGGAACTGGAAGGATGCTGCTGTGGAGATTTTTGCATCCCTGGAAAACTTGGGAATTCAGAGTTAGGAATTGGATGCAGCTGGGATTGTGCTGATTTCCCAGATTGGCTTTCCCAGGGATCTGTTGGAGGCTGATGGGCAGATATCCCATTCCCTGATCCTGGCATTGGTAGGACTGGTAGCACAGAGGGCAGGAGCTTCCTATTGTTTGAATTTTATTTTTTTTCTCCAGATCCAGCTGCAAAAATTTCTTAAAATCAGTGCAGAGTGTGAGGTGCTTCTCAAGGGGTTAATTTAATCCAACTTTGGAAATCTACAGTGTCCACCATTACACAAGAATTCCCTTGAAAGGATCAACTTGCCTTCATTTTGGGGAATAGTTGGATTCCTGGGGGAAAAAAAAGGGCATAAAATAGAGGAGGACTGGAAGAACCAAGAGGGAGCTGGAAGGATGCTGCTGTGAAGATTTTTGCATCCCTGGGAAACTGGGAAATTCAAGAGAGCAGAGTTAGGAATTGGATGTAGCTGAGATTGTGCTGATTTCCCAAATTGGCTTTCCCAGGGATCTGTTGGAGGCTGATGGGCAGATATCCCATTCCCTGATCCTGGCATTGGTAGGACTGGTAGCACAGAGGGCAGGAGGTTCCTATTGTATGAATTTTATTTTTTTTCTCCAGATCCAGCTGCAGAACACTTCTGAAAATCAGTGCAGGGTGTGAGGTGCTTCTCATCCTGTCCTCCAGGAGCTTTTCAATGGAGCTTTTTTTTATATCTTTTCCCATTTCCTGATCCTGGCATTGGTAGGACTGGTAGCACAGAGGGCAGGAGCTTCATATTGTATGAAGGTTTTATTTTTTTTCTGTCCAGATCCAGCTGCAAAAAGTTTATTAAAATCAGTGCAGGGTGTGAGGTGCTTCTCAAGGGGTTAATTTAATCCAACTTTGGAAATCTACAGTGTCCACCATTACACAAGAATTCCCTTGAAAGGATCAACTTGCCTTCATTTTGGGGAATAGTTGGATTCCTGGGGGAAAAAAAAGGGCATAAAATAGAGGAGGACTGGAAGAACCAAGAGGGAGCTGGAAGGATGCTGCTGTGAAGGTTTTTGCATCTCTGGGAAACTTGGGAATTCATGAGAGCAGAGTTAGGAATTGGATGCAGCTGAGATTGTGCTGATTTCCCAGATTGGCTTTCCCAGGGATCTGTTGGAGGCTGATGGGCAGATATCCCATTCCCTGATCCTGGCATTGGTAGGACTGGTAGCACAGAGGGCAGGAGCTTCCTATTGTATGAAGATTTTATTTTTTTTCCTCCAGATCTGGCTGCAAAAAGTTTCTTAGAATCAGTGAAGGGTGTGAGGTGCTTCTCAAGGGGTTAATTTAATCCAACTTTGGAAATCTACAGTGTCCACCATTACACAAGAATTCCCTTGAAAGCATCAACTTGCCTTTGTTTTGGGGCATAGTTGGATTCCTGGGGAAAAAAAAGGGCATAAAATAGAGAAGGACTGGAAGAACCAAGAGGGAACTGGAAGGATGCTGCTGTGAAGGCTTTTGCATCCCTGGAAGACTTGGGAATTCAGAGTTAGGAATTGGATGTAGCACATATTTATGGTGATTTCCCAGATTGGCTTTCCCAGGGATCTGTTGGAGGCTGATGGGCAGATATCCCATTTCCTGATCCTGGCATTGGTAGGACTGGTAGCACAGAGGGCAGGAGCTTCATATTGTTTGAATTTTATTTTTTTTCTCCAGATCCAGCTGCAGAACGCTTCTGAAAATCAGTGCAGGGTGTGAGGTGCTTCTCATCCTGTCCTCCAGGAGCTTTTCAATGGAGCTTTTTTTTATATCTTTTCCCATTTCCTGATCCTGGCATTGGCAGGACTGGTAGCACAGAGGGCAGGAGATTCCTATTGTATGAAGATTTTATATTTTTTCCTCCAGATCTGGCTGCAAAAAGTTTCTGAAAATCAGTGAAGGGTGTGAGGTGCTTCTCAAGGGGTTGATTTAATCCAACTTTGGAAATCTACAGTGTCCACCATTACACAAGAATTCCCTTGAAAGCATCAACTTGCCTTCATTTTGGGGAATAGTTGGATTCCTGGGGAAAAAAAAAGGGCATAAAATAGAGGAGGACTGGAAGAACCAAGAGGGAACTGGAAGGATGCTGCTGTGGAGATTTTTGCATCTCTGGGAAACTTGGGAATTCATGAGAGCAGAGTTAGGAATTGGATGCATCTGAGATTGTGCTGATTTCCCAGATTGGCTTTCCCAGGGATCTGTTGGAGGCTGATGGGCAGATATCCCATTCCCTGATCCTGGCATTGGTAGGACTGGTAGCACAGAGGGCAGGAGCTTCATATCGTATGAAGATTTTATTTTTTTTCTCCAGATCCAGCTGCAAAAAGTTTCTTAAAAGCAGTGAAGGGTGTGAGGTGCTTCTCAAGGGGATTCATCCTGTCCTGAAATAAATGTTGAAGACAGCTCAGGTGAATTGCTTGCTTGTGACTTTTTTTAATCCTGGTGCTAAGGTGTGGCTAGATGGTTGGGACTAAGGGCAGGGTTAATTTAATCCAACTTTGGAAATCTACAGTGTCCACCATTACACAAGAATTCCCTTGAAAGCATCAACTTGCCTTCATTTTGGGGAATAGTTGGATTCCTGGAAAAAAAAGGGCATAAAATAAAGAAGGAGTGGAAGAACCAAGAGGGAACTGGAAGGATGCTGCTGTGAAGGTTTTTGCATCCCTGGAAAACTTGGGAATTCAGAGTTAGGAATTGGATGCAGCAGATATTTATGCTGATTTCCCAAATTGGCTTTCCCAGGGATCTGTTGGAGGCTGATGGGCAGCTGTGTGGATTTGTGTGCTCCCACTTCCAGTTCCATCAGGAAAATCCTGGTGCAAATGGAAACAGAGATCCACAAAGACCCATGGAATCATCGTGGCTGGAAAGGACCTTCATAATCATCAGGTCCAACCATCATGTTGGGGTTTCCTGGGATTTAGGAGGCCTGATTATTCCCAGAAAATTTGGAAAGCTTCAAAACCTTCTGAAGATGCTGCCCTGTGTCTGCTCAGGTAGAGGTTGATCCAACACCCCAGGGATTTGGTCCCTTGGACACAGAGGGATCCAGAGGAATAACAGGGGTTGGCATCTGGGTCAGTTCAGCTTCTCTGGAGCTTTCTCTGCAGGGAGCAAGAAATTAAAGGCACAGAAAGATGTGCTGTCCCTCTGCCCTGCTGGGAAAATAAGATGTGAAGCAGCTGACAGAGATGAACCAGTATCTGGTTTGCCTCTGAGTAAACACAAGGTTGCTTTTTGACCAAATTCAAACAGCATATATGGTTTTATTATCATTATTTTGTTGTTGTTTTTTTTTTTTTTTAATTTGTTGTTGGGTTTGGGGGTTTTTTATTTATTTATAAATCTGCAGAAGCCTTATCCAAGCTAAATAATGTCTGTCTCTCTCCCATATGTCAACCAAATGCTTTCAGGCCCCTGTTTAAGATGCAGAGAGTTATTCACTGCTCACACTCTGACCCAGTACCACCCAGACTGGAACCAAACTGCTCCAGTCACTCAAAAATGCCCTCTAATTTCCAGCCTAAGTTTAGGCTGGGTCAATCTTTAACCTGCCCTCCTCTGCCAGCAATGACTTTCAGCATAAATGAATAACTCCTTTCCTGGTGGGAGTTCTCTCCTCTACTTAGATTCCCAGTTAATATTCATTTTGCTGGGCTAAGCAGGATATCTTGGCACACCCCAAGTTTCCCTCTCATGTCCTTGTCTCCTTTTTGAACAGGCTTTGCTCTGGGGCAACAAATTAATGTTTCAGCTGGGACACTTTAGCCTAAGATTCAAACAATGCCCCTTGGTATGGAAAGAACCAGGCATTTATTAGTATGCACTTAAAGATAATATATTCATAGCTTTAATCACCCCTGACAAACAAGGCCATCCCTACCCACAGCCATCCCAGGAGCTTTTCCATGGAACTATTTTTATATTTTTTCCCATTTCTTGATCGTGGCATTGGTAGGACTGGTGGCACAGAGGGCAGGAGCTTCATATTGAATGAATATTTTCATTTTTTTCCTCCAAATTCAGCTGCAGAAAGGTTCTTAAAATCAGTGCAGGGTGTGAGGTGTTTCTCATCCTCTTCTCCAGGAGCTTTTCCATGGAGCTATTTTTATATTTTTCCCCATTTCTTGATCGTGGCATTGGTAGGACTGGTAGCACAGAGGGCAGGAGGTTCATATTGAATGAATATTTTATTTTCTTCTCCAGATCCAGCTGCAGAAAAACTAGTACAGGGGGTGAGGTGTTTCTCATCCTGTCCTCCAGGAGGTTTTCCATGGAGCTATTTTTATATTTTTCCACATTTCTTGGTCATGGCATTGGTAGGACTGGTGGCACAGAGGGCAGGAGGTTCATATTGAATGAATATTTTATTTTTTTCTCCAGACCCAGCTGCAGAAAAATCAGTGCAGGGTGTGAGGTGCTTCTCCTCCTGTCCTCCAGGAGCTTTTCCATGGAGCTATTTTTATATTTTTCCCCATTTCTTGATCATGGCATTGGTAGGACTGGTAGCACAGAGGACAGGAGCTTCATATTGAATTAATATTTTATTTTTTTTTCTCCAGATTCAGCTGCAGAAAGGTTCTTAAAATCAGTGCAGGGTGTGAGGTGCTTCTCATCCTCTTCTCCAGGAGCTTTTCCATGGAGCTATTTTTATATTTTTCCCCGTTTCTTGATCGTGGCATTGGTAGGACTGGTAGCACAGAGGGCAGGAGCTTCATATAGAATGAATATTTTATTTTTTTCTCCAGATCCAGCTGCAGAAAAACAAGTACAGGGGGTGAGGTGTTTCTCCTCCTGTCCTCCAGGAGCTTTTCCATGGAGCTATTTTTATATTTTTCCCCATTTCTTGATCGTGGCATTGGTAGGACTGGTAGCACAGAGGGCAGGAGCTTCATATAGAATGAATATTTTTTTTTTTTCTCCAGATCCAGCTACAGAAAAATCAGTGCAGGGTGTGAGGTGTTTCTCCTCCTGTCCTCCAGGAGCTTTTCCATGGAGCTATTTTTATATTTTTCCCCATTTCTTGGTCATGGCATTGGTAGGACTGGTAGCACAGAGGGCAGGAGCTTCATATTGAATGAATATTTTAATTTTTTTCCTCCAAATTCAGCTGCAGAAAGGTTCTTAAAATCAGTGCAGGGTGTGAGGTGTTTCTCATCCTGTCCTCCAGGAGCTTTTCCATGGAACTATTTTTATATTTTCTCCTATTTCTTGATCGTGGCATTGGTAGGACTGGTAGCACAGAGGGCAGGAGCTTCATACTGTATGAAGATTTTATTTTTGTCTCCAGATCCAGCTGCAGAAAAACAAGTACAGGGGGTGAGGTGTTTCTCATCCTGTCCTCCAGGAGCTTTTCCATGGAGCTATTTTTATATTTTTCCCCATTTCTTGGTTGTGGCATTGGTAGGACTGGTAGCACAGAGGGCAGGAGGTTCATATAGAATGAATATTTTAATTTTTTTCCTCCAAATTCAGCTGCAGAAAGGTTCTTAAAATCAGTGCAGGGTGTGAGGTGTTTCTCCTCCTGTCCTCTAGGAGCTTTTCCATGGAGCTGTTTTTATATTTTCTCCTATTTCTTGGTCATGGCATTGGTAGGACTGGTAGCACAGAGGGCAGGAGGTTCATATTGAATGAAGATTTTTTTTTTTCTCCAGATCCAGCTGCAGAAAAACAAGTACAGGGGGTGAGGTGTTTCTCATCCTCTTCTCCAGGAGCTTTTCCATGGAGTTATTTTTATATTTTTCCCCATTTCTTGATCGTGGCATTGGTAGGACTGGTGGCACAGAGGGCAGGAGGTTCATATTGAATGAATATTTTAATTTTTTTCCTCCAAATTCAGCTGCAGAAAGTTTCTTAAAATCAGTGCAGGGTGTGAGGTGTTTCTCATCCTGTCCTCTAGGAGCTTTTTCATGGAGCTATTTTTTGTATTTTTCCCCATTTCTTGGTCATGGCATTGGTAGGACTGGTAGCACAGAGGGCAGGAGATTCATACTGTATGAATATTTTTTTTTTTCTCCAGATCCAGCTGCAGAAAAACAAGTACAGGGGGTGAGGTGTTTCTCATCCTGTCCTCCAGGAGCTTTTCCATGGAGCTATTTTTGTATTTCCTCCTGTATCCTGGTCGTGGCACTGGTAGGACTGGTAGCACAGAGGGCAGGAGCTTCATATTGAATTAATATTTTCATTTTTTTCCTCCAAATTCAGCTGCAGAAAGTTTCTTAAAATCAGTGCAGGGTGTGAGGTACTTCTCATCCTCTTCTCCAGGAGCTTTTCCATGGAGCTATTTTTATATTTTTCCCCATTTCTTGATCGTGGCATTGGTAGGACTGGTAGCACAGAGGGCAGGAGCTTCATATTGAATGAATATTTTATTTTTGTCTCCAGATCCAGCTGCAGAAAAATAATTGCAGGGTGTGAGGTGCTTCTCCTCCTGTCCTCCAGGAGCTTTTCCATGGAGCTATTTTTATATTTTTCCCCATTTCTTGATCGTGGCATTGGTAGGACTGGTAGCACAGAGGGCAGGAGCTTCATGTTGAATGAATATTTTAATTTTTTTCCTCCAAATTCAGCTGCAGAAAGGTTCTTAAAATCAGTGCAGGGTGTGAGGTGTTTCTCATCCTGTCCTCCAGGAGCTTTTCCATGGAGCTATTTTTGTATTTCCTCCTGTATCTTGGTCGTGGCACTGGTAGGACTGGTAGCACAGAGGGCAGGAGGTTCATATTGAATGAATATTTTCATTTTTTTCCTCCAAATTCAGCTGCAGAAAGTTTCTTAAAATCAGTGCAGGGTGTGAGGTACTTCTCATCCTCTTCTCCAGGAGCTTTTCCATGGAGCTATTTTTATATTTTTCCCCATTTCTTGATCGTGGCATTGGTAGGACTGGTAGCACAGAGGGCAGGAGGTTCATATTGAATGAATATTTTTTTTTTTTCTCCAGATCCAGCTGCAGAAAAATCAGTGCAGGGTGTGAGGTGCTTCTCCTCCTGTCCTCCAGGAGCTTTTCCATGGAACTATTTTTATATTTTCTCCTATTTCTTGGTCATGGCATTGGTAGGACTGGTAGCACAGAGGGCAGGAGGTTCATATAGAATGAATATTTTATTTTTTTCTCCAGATTCAGCTGCAGAAAAACAAGTACAGGGGGTGAGGTGTTTCTCATCCTGTCCTCCAGGAGCTTTTCCATGGAGCTATTTTTATATTTTTCCCCATTTCTTGGTCGTGGCATTGGTAGGACTGGTAGCACAGAGGGCAGGAGCTTCCTATTGAATGAATATTTTATTTTTTTTTCTCCAGATTCAGCTGCAGAAAGTTTCTTAAAATCAGTTCAGGGTGTGAGGTGCTTCTCATCCTGTCCTAAGATAAATGCTGAAAAGCAGCTCAGGTGAATTGCTTGGTTGTGAGGTTTTTTTCCCCCTGGTGCTAAGGTCTGGCTAGATGGTTGAGACTAAGGGCAGGGTTAATTTTATCCAGCTTTGGGCATTTAGTGTCTCTGACTGTGGCTTTTTTAGAGTCTGTGGGAAGGAAAAAAAAAGAATTTTCAGGATTAGGATTAGGAATTTGTAGGATGTGTAGGAATCTGATCCCTTTTTCACATTTCTTCTGTTCCTTTGAGAAGCCTCTTCCTGTCTGGGGGCTCTGGAAGGTAGAGGAAAAATGAATAGCTGGAGGGCAGCTATTGGTAAAAATTACACATTAATAAATGACATATTGATTTTCAATTGGGAAAAAAATCTGAAATGTCTTGGAGAGCAAGGAAATAGCTGCAGCTGAGGGGAAGAGCACGTTTCTCTGCTTTGTTACAGCTGCCAAGTCTCTTGCAGTCACAACATGAATCCTTTTGCCTCTGTTCTTGGAGCAACCCTGCAGAACATCTCCTGCTGCTTTCCCTGGGCTCCACTCCACCAACCAGTCCTGGCTGCCCCGTGGTGTTGCAGACTTAGAGACCCCTGTCAGAGGGAGAAAGGAAATTCCTTGAGTAGGAATTCACGTTGAAAGGGAACTCATTAAAAGATAACCCCTCCCTACAGCTGCCCGGAGCTCAAGGACATTTTTTTTTTTTTTTTTTGGTGTCAACACAGGTGACTTCATCCACCCAGCAAATGTTCCTGGAAAAAGGAAGGTTATCCAATGCAAAAAAAAAAAAAAAAAAATCCCTTCTGCAAGGCTGGTTTGTTCCAGATCTTGATGGAGAACTCTTCCCCAGAAGATATGAAGCTGCTCAACTGGATTACTTTCTTTTTGTATCAACTGAGATTCATTTTGCCTTATTTTATCTCAATTTAAGCTGCCTGTGGCCTGAATTGCACTTTTTTCCACTGTGTTTTCCCTTTTCTCATCATATTTAATTGTTGCTCAAGCCCTCTCACACCTTGGCATTGATTCTGGAGAACTCTCCTGAGGTTTCCCACTCCTGCTGCAACAAACCTGGAAAAACTTGGCTCAGAGTCAGCCAGATTATCCAAACCCAAGGCTACCAAGTGCACAGCTCCTGATACTTGTAATATTGCCATAATTTGTGGGATTTCTAGGGAAAAATCAGGACTCTGTGGTGAATTATCACGCCAGAGATTTATTTACCCAAGGCAGACACCCAGGCTTTGGATATTTAATTCCAGGTTCATCATCTTGGCTTCCTTCATGATTAAAAAAAGGGGAATAGGCCCCTTCAGAAGAAAATTAACCTGACCTCAGATAACTCCCTGGGTAAATTATTTTGGACTTTTGACCTTAAGAGAGTGAATCCTCCTTGAATTGTTCAATCTCCATGAAACATCCAGATTCTCCTGGTGGAACAGGGAGTGTAGCCCTGAATGGATGGAAGTTCCTGCTGTTTTCAGGTGGGATAAAACATGTGAACCCAATGGTTTCTTTTCTGACTGTTTTAGAAACAGACCAATCAAAAAGGGAGGGTAAACCTTTATGTTTTACATGGGAGGATAAGTTCCCAGCTTGGCACCTTCTCTACTTTCCTGCAGTAACCTGGATTGAAATGGAAATAATTCCTGGATTTCACCCCTTATTCCTTCTCAGAAAAGCTACTTATGGTGCTGGGTCTCTGTGAACTGGTACATAATGGTGTGAACTGGTATAAAATGGCCCAAAGGTCCTGAAGGCAACTGCAACATCATGACAGGAGTCTCCCAACTGGGTTTTCCCTCTCCTCCTGTTGGCTTCCAAACAAATCTGTGGTGGGGACAGGTCTTAGCCCATGCTATTCCCCAAGGTCCAAAAAAATCCATTTCCAAGAGGCAGTTTGGAAGCAGAAATCCCTTTTTAAGGGAGTAAAAGAGCTGAGGAATATTAATGCTGAGCTCTTATTGCCAGATGGCCTTCAGGAGTGGTCCCTGAGTGTTTCAATTCCTCCCCCAGACCCAGGCAATGAGTGCAGAGCTCTGCAGGAGCTGAGAGCCACTTCTGCACCCAGAGGCTGTTTCCTGGTGGTATCCAAGCTTCTGTGGTTCCTGGAAAAATAGACTGGCCACGTTTTCCTTTTGTGCAAGGCAGTGCCTTCTGATGGTTCCTGCTGAGGTGCTCAGAAAGAAGCCATTGTCAGAAATAAAAATAACAATTAAAAAAAAAAAAAAAAAAAAAGAAAAGAAAAAATGATGGCAAGGTGCCCTCCCACGCCAAGGGAGGAAAGGACAACTTTGGGAATACCACCCTGACTTCAGCAGCAACTGAAGGGTTTGGAAAAGGCTTTCAGAGCTCTAAAGGAATGGACCAACCACATTCTTCAGCAATGAAAGAAAACTGAGTGATGGGGTGGTGCTGAGGGGCTGCAGATCCCCTGGCAGCTTCCCATAAGCCTTTTTTTGATCCAAAAATCATAGAATCATAGAATCATAGAACTGGCTGGGTTGGAAGGGACCTCAGAGATCATCGAGTCCAACCCTTGATTAACTACTGCTGCAGTTCCCAGCCCATGGCACTGAGTGCCACATCCAGGCTCTTTGGAAATATCTCCAGGGATGGAGAATCCACCCCTTCCCTGGGCAGCCCATTCCAATGCCTGAGCACCCTCTCCAGAAAGAAATTCTTTCTAATGTCCAACCTAAACCTCCCCTGGCACAACTTGAGACCTCTTGTGCCCTCTTGTCTTGCTGAGAGTTGCCTGGGAAAAGAGCCCAACCCCCCCCTGGCTCCAACCTCCTTTCAGGGAGTTGGAGAGAGTGATGAGGTCTCCCCTGAGCCTCCTCTTCTCCAGCCTCAACACCCCCAGCTCCCTCAGCCCTTCCTCACAGGACTTGTGCTGGATCCCTTCACAGCCTCCTTGCTCTTCTCTGGACCTGCTCCAGCACCTCAATCTCCTTCCTGAGCTGAGGGGCCCAGAACTGGACACAGGACTCAAGCTGTGGCCTCCCCAGGGCTGAGCACAGGGGCAGAATCCCTTCCCTGGACCTGCTGGCCACGCTGTTCCTGAGCCAGCCCAGGATGCCATTGGCCTTCTTGGCCACCTGGGCACACTGCTGATTAAAATGATTTTTTTTCTTTTAAAGAACATCGACCTTCAGGCTCCAACCAGCTGCTGGGTTCATGGCTTCCAGGAGGGAAAAGCTTGGGAGGTCACATCCTTTTTTTTTTTTTTTTTTTTGGGCGGGGAGCTTATTAAAAATAATCATGATGGAAAAGAGGTGTTGGAGGCAGGGAGATGGTGGCACTGTGGAGTCTCCTGGTGCAAGGGTGTTTCTTACTGAAGAAAAAAATGGTTCCAGTTCTTCTTAAAAAAGTGCCCTCATTCTTCTGTCTTAAACCTTCCTGAGTCTCTGCAACACTGCAGTGGGATGAGCTGAGTTGGTTTGGTTTTCAACCAGTACAAGTTCCTGATCTGGCTCTCTGAATTGTCACCCTGATGGCACCAGGAGGTCCCCTCCTTTTGGCAGCTGTGTGGTCTTCAAATTCTTGTGGGAATGCAAGCTTGGAATAGTGGAAATAGGTGGTTTTTATTGTGTACAACAAATAAAAATAAAAAATAAAAATAAAATAAAATAAAATAAAATAATAAAAATAAATAAAAATAAAAAATAATAAAAAATAAAATAAATAAAAATAAAAATAAAAATAAAAATAAAAATAAAAATAAAAATAAAAATAAAAATAAATAAAAATAAAAATAAAAATAAATAAAAATAAAAATAAAAATAAAAATAAAATAAAAATAAAAATGAAAATAAATAGAAATAAAAATAAATAAAAATAAAAATAAATAAAAATAAAAATAAAAATAAAAATAAAAATAAAAATAAAAATAAAAATAAAAATAAAAATGAAAATAAATAGAAATAAAAATAAAAAAAAATAAATAAAAATAAAAATAAAAATAAAAATAAAAATAAAAATAAAAATAAAAATAAAAATAAAAATAAAAAAATAAAAATAAAAATAAAAATAAAAATAAATAAAAATAAATAAAAATAAAAATAAAAAATAAAAATAAATAAAAATAAAAATAAAAATAATAAAAAATAAAAATAAAAGTAAAAATAAAAATAAAAATAAAAATAAAAATAAAAATAAAAATAAAAATAAAAATAAATGGAGGCCAAGAGGATAAGGTTTCTCTAACACTTCTTTACTATCTTGAAGGCAAAACGCAGCCACTGGGCTGAGCCTGGAGAGCCCTTCCCAGAAAAGACAGGGAGAAAGCCTCCAGCATTTCAGATGTGTAGCTGAATGGCAGAACGTTATGGAAAGCAAATGAATAAGTGGTTTTAAAAAGGGATTAGAGAAAATCCTAGAGCTGAAATCCTGTTTCTTGGACAGCACTGAGCTCTCGATGTCCTCAAGCTGGTAGGGCATGGCCATGGGAAATGCATCTCTATCTTCTTTTTGGTTGTTCTCTGCTTTCTTCACTTTTTGCTGGCCCTTTAAAGGAAATAATAATCAGTTTATTCTCCAGTCAAACCAAAAAATTGTCCATTTCCGAGCATTTTACTGCCTGTGATGGGATGAGCAGTGCAATGTGCCTGCAGACCTATATAATGGTTATAAATCTAATTTATCTATGATAAAGATTATCACAAAGTCCTTTCTTGAATATGAGGATTTCTGAGCTTTCTCCATCCACAAAAAATTTCCAGGGAATGGAGAAAAAAAGCAGCATTGTGGAAGAGATGGGTTTTTTTCTGCATCACTCAGTATCCTCAACCTGATTTTCTATCTGCAGGTCTGATATGATTTGGTTTGCATTGATTTTTCTTTGCACTGACTATCAGCAGGAAGGGATGAAGTATTAGAAGTTTGCTGAGTTTGTTTCCCTTTTGGGCACTTTAATAAAAATAATAATAATAATAAATATATTCCTATAGTGGGAAACTTATTTAAAGTTAACCCAAGGTCAGGTTGTATCTTGCTGCATGGAAATCCTAAAATTTCCTAGCTCGAACCAAGATTTTTTTTAGTTTCTTTGCTTCCTTTGGATTGTGGGGGTAGTGTTTATGTGAGGAAAGGTGAGTCAAAATTCAGTGTAAAATCCTTGATTGTGCTCATAATGGTGTCAAACCAGGATGGGGTCCTGAGGGTGCTTGTTCATCCTCAACAGTTTGATAGGAAAAGTCCCTTCAGCTCTGGACTTTTGTCTGCAGTCCAAGGACATCCCCTTGCTTAAGTGTGTTCAGATTTCTGTGCCCACTTTGTTCAGAAGGAAAACTCCACTTCAGTCAAGAATTTGCTTGGGTTCCCACCTGTGCCTCAGCATCAGCAGCTTCTGTTGGATCTCTAGGTGAATCTGCTTGTTGAAAAGGCTCTTAGCCTTCCTGACTTTGTTTTCCAGTTGGTCTCCTAAGGGCAGGAGGGGATTTGCTCTGACTGTGACTTTGTGCCTGTAGGAACATCTCTCTGGGGCAACCCTCGTGGCTTTCACCCCCTGTGCCAAGAACAGCTCAGCTTGAGAGAAACTCCCAGAAGTTTCTGCTGAGCTTCATGAAAATCAGCATCCAAACACAGCCAGGAGGCTTGGCAACTTCTCCCTTGGAGAGAGAAATTGTGGGGAGAAGGCCAACTGTATTAATCAATAATTTGTGTTGAGAGGGACCTCTGAATGGCAGCCAGTCCAACCCCCCTTGAGTAATCAGGGACACCCTCACCCAGATCAGGGTGCTCAGAGCCTCCCCAAGCCTCACCTTGAACATCTCCAGGGATGAGGCCTCAGCCACCTCCCTGGGCATCAGTCCAAGGACATCCCCTTGCTTAAGTGTGTTCAGATTTCTGTGCCCACTTTGTTCAGAAGGAAAACTCCACTTCAGTCAAGAATTTGCTTGGGTTCCCGTCTGTGCCTCAGCATCAGCAGCTTCTGTTGGATCTCCAGGTGAATCTGCTTGTTGAAAAGGTTCTGAGGTTGTGTTGTCCCCAAGAGTGAAGAGAGAGATGAGCTGTTCCCCAAATACTCCCAACTGGCATGATCCCAGAGAATCCTAGAATAATTTGGGCTGGAAGGGACCTCCCAAGGTCCCCCAGTCCCAGCCCTGCAGTATCAGGGACACCCTCACCCAGATCAGGGTGCTCAGAGCCTCCTCAAGCCTCACCTTGAACATCTCCAGGGATGAGGCCTCAGCCCCCTCCGTGGGCAACCTGGGCCATTTATCCACTCATGGGAAAGAACTTTTTCCTAACATCCAATCTAAAGTTTCTCTAATTTCAAACCATTCCCCCCATCCCATGACTCCAGGCCCTTGCACACAGCCCCTCTCCAGCCTTCCTGTAGCCCCTTCAGATACTGGGAGGTCACTTTTAGGTTTCCTTGGAGCTTTCTCTTCTCCAGGCTGCACAACCCCAGCTCACAAGAGAGGTGTTCCATCCCCTTGATCATTTTTCCTTTTCCTGCCCCTCCTCTGGACCCTCTCCATCAGCTCCATGTCCTCCCTGTACTGATGGATGCAGCACTCCAGGTGAGGTCTCACCAGAGCAGAGCAAAGTAGTAGAACCCCAATTTCTGTGCTTTCTGTGATCAGAGGCAGATTTCAGCCTCTTCTGGATTGCAGCACTCATGGGTGCAGCACTTTCAGCCCTTCTATGAGTTTACAGGTTCTGGCAGGGGAGACACTTACAACCTGATTTTTGAAGTCTTATCTTCTCTACACGTTTTTGCCTTCAGTTGCTCCACAGCTCACATGGTAGGAGGCCCTGTGTGCAGTTTCAGAGACCTTTGGTTCAGTGCTGGATGGTAGAAATTCCGTGCTGGATGGAAGCTGTGGCTGTATGGACGTGGTCATGGTTCCCTACAAAGCTCTGCCCTAGCCTGGATAAAGGATGAGGCTCAGCAGAGGGTCAGGCTGGGGGATAAAGACACCCAAACAGCTCAACAACCCCACTGACCAGAAGCACTCACTTTTCCTACTCATTTAAGGCCTCCCAAGACTTGTTCCCAAAGCTCAAGAAGGAAAACCTTCCTCCATCTCCTCTGGCCACCAGGATTATGGCTCCTGCCAACACCATGGACTCCCCCATTGATAGGATAGTGGGATAAGAGCTAAAAAAATATATGTTTTTTTGGCTCCAGCCTCCTCACTCCTTGGGAAGATTCATGTAGTTTGAAGGGAATTTACACCAAATTCCATTTTCCACATTCTGACAGCAGTGTTAAACTGAGTGGGGTTTTTTTAACCCATGGTAAATATTTGCAGGATTATTGGTGTCCCAAGGGGGTTGGAACTAGATGACCTTAAATGTCCCTTCCAGCCCTGAAAATTCTATGATTCTATTGTAGTTCTGAAATCTTTGACTAATCTGAACTTGTCTTTACCACCCTGAAAGCTCTTTGGAGTTTTTTGCTGATGTGATGGATTCAAAGGAAGGAAAGAAAAAAAGATTTCAACTCGTGAATAGAAGCTCAACAACAGCTCAACAACCTGACCAGAAGCACTCACTTTTCCCACTCCTTTAAGGCCTCCCAAGACTTGTTCCCAAAGCTCAAGAAGGAAAACCTTCCTCCATCTCCCCTGGCCACCAGGATTATGGCTCCTACCAACACCATGGATTCCCCCACTGATGGGACAGTGGGATAAGAGCTAAAAAAAAAATATGTTTTTTTAACTCCAGCCTTCTCACTCCTTGGGAGGATTCATGTATTTTGAAGGG
This sequence comes from Heliangelus exortis, assembly GCF_036169615.1. Taxonomy (NCBI): domain Eukaryota; kingdom Metazoa; phylum Chordata; class Aves; order Apodiformes; family Trochilidae; genus Heliangelus; species Heliangelus exortis. The sequence goes on from NC_092423.1 coordinate 1,618,711, forward strand.
AATTTACACCAAATTCCATTTTCCACATTCTGACAGCAGTGTTAAACTGAGTGGGGTTTTTTTAACCCATGGTAAATATTTGTAGGATTATTGGTGTCCTATATCAGGGAGGTTGGAACTAGATGACATTAAAGGTCCCTCCCAGCCCTGAAAATTCTGTGATTCTATTGTAGTTCTGAAACCTTTGACTAATCTGAACTTGTCTTTACCACCCTGAAAGCTCTTTGGAGTTTTTTGCTGATGTGATGGATCCAAAGGTAGGAAAGAAAAAAAGATTTTAACCCACGAGTAGAAGCTGCAGAGAAATAGCCACAAGAAGACAAGACATAGAATCAGCACCTCATGCGAGATTACCAGAATTCTTTGAGGATTTTTCAGCAGATTGTGCATTTATGTGTGGTCCTAGCCCAAAGTTAATACACTTGGAATCACCAATGAGAGGTGGTGACATCTCAACCCATGTCATTGCTGGTGCTCACCACAGTAATCAGTATTTTTGCTGGCAGAGTTAAATATTCAGGACAGAGGTAAAGAGGGCACAATTCAGAAAGAAGTGTTTTGCTTAAAAAAATATGTGAAAGGAAGTTCTGCTTCACTAAGAAATCTTGTAGGGAGAACTATCTCCTGTGGAAGGTTAGGAATTTATAATGCTTCAGTGAGCTGGTCCAGAATCAAAGAGCCTGAAGCCCACATATGTTCCTCTCTTTAGTGGCTCTTCCCAGGGGAAAGAGATTTTTCCTTTTGTTGGCTTCACATCTTGGGAGGTTTGTTCTCCAAGGGGCAGCCTGAGTCACAGAATTAGAAAGAATTTAGATCCCTTGCTTGATCCCTGAAGCCTGGTACTTCAGCATAATATATGCAGAAAGTCCAAACATGAAATCCCCTTGAGTGAGCAAGCTCTTGAAAACTTTGGCTGTGTCATCATCTTTCCTTGAGTTTTGGCACTCCCTGTTTACTCCCTGAGTTCTCCCAGCTCAGAGGGAAATGCAACCAGAGAGCAGCAGAGGAATAAACTTCAGTCCTCAGCTCGGGGAGGTACTTCCAGAGCACTTCAGAGTCACCAAATTGTCACAGTTCATAAAGACCTCAAAGATCACCCCATCCAATGTCAACACCCCCCTCCTTGAATAAAGTTCATGAAGTACTTATGTATCACCCACTGGACTTGTCCTGAAGTTCCTCATCTCCCTGGGTTTTAAACACCTCCAGGGATGGGGACTCCAGCACCTCCCTGGGCAGCCCATTCCAATCCCTGACTGCTCTCTCAGGAAAGAAATCCTTCCTCAGATTTGCTCTAAACCTCCCCTGGGGCAACTTCAGCCCATTCCCTGGGCTCCTCTCATTGTTCCCTGGGGAGAAGACCCCAGCACCCACCTCCCTACAACCTCCTCTCAGGGAGCTGTGGAGCTCCCAGCTAAATATTCCCAATTCTTTTCTCCATATAAATACTATATATAAATATAGCTATAGAAATAATTCCCAATTGTTTTCTCCAAACTAAATATTCCAATTCCCAAGGCCTCTCCTCACAGGATTTGTCCTCCAGACCCTTCCCCAAGGATGGCAGTCAGGATGATGGGAAGTGCAAGGCTTGGAGCTCCTCAACAAAGGAATGAGCATCCCAAGCCCTGCAGCCAAGGCCAAAGAGCCCAGCACCCACCTCCCTACAACCTCCTCTCAGGGAGCTGCAGACAGCAAGAAGGTCTCCTCTCAGCCTCCTCTTCTCCAAACTCAACATTCCCACCACAGTCACTTGGATCACATTCCTTCATCCCAAGGCTCAGACAGCCCAACTCCCACCATTTGCTCAGAGAAGTTGTGGATGCCCCCTCCCTGGAAATGTTCAGGGTCAGGTAGAGGAGGCTTGGAGCATCCTGGTTTAATTGAGAGGTGTCTCTTCTCCTGGCAGGGAGGTTGGAGTAGGTGATCTCCAGGTTTTCCTTCCAATCTAAGCCCCTCTATGAGTGAGAGCATCACCAGACATCCATTTTCCAGCACATATATGAATTATCTTCTAAGGAATCATCCCACAACCTCAGCACATCTTTAGTGACTCCTTCTCTACATCCTTCCAGGCTTTACCTGAAAAGTTGGCCAAGGAAAGAGATATATTCCCTTAATAAGTAAATTACAGCAGTTTTAATCCATTCTGCCTCTTAGATCTAATGGTGAAGATGGGACACTGACCAGTGAAGTTTTTTGCATGTTTGGTGGGCTCTGCCTGGCACAGATGCTTTCTGGAGTTTGCTAATCCCGAATCCCATCTGGGGAACTCTGTTGTCCCTGCATTTTCTGATTAATGTAAACCTAATATTGGTTTAGCCTCTTTAGCTACAAGTATTCTTCTTCTGTTGTGCCTTGCCCTTTAGTAAAAAGCCCCAAACCATTCAGCTTTTTGATTGCTCCAGCCCAGCTCTAGCTAAATTCTCCTTTAAGTGCACTTTGTAATGTTTTGGTCCCAGAAAATTACCTCTGTGCTTATTTCTGCAATCTTCTGTTCCACACCCAACGTGAGGAACAATGCAAATGCATTATGGTTGGAAAATGCCATTATTTGTGAGGTGGTTTTCATTTACAGACAGCATCTCTGGGTAAGTGATGGCTGATTGATGCTCCATTCCTGCTCACTGCTGTGCAGAAAGAAAAAAAAAAGGAATATTGGGTACCAAATCCAGGCACTTTCTTAGAGAGAAAATAATATTTGTGATGGAAGTGTAAATTCTATGTCGTGTAAAACTCATCTGGAGGAAGAAAAAAAAAAAGGGGGCAGATGAATTAGTTGATGCTGAGGGATGAAGATGGGAAGGATGGGTCTGTTGGTGAGGCATTACCCTGGAAATTGTCAGAATTCTGCAAATAAAGGTCTTAATGTGTTTCAAGAGCTTTCCTGTGCTGGGTCAGCACACCTGGTTGTATTTACTCACCTGGTTTGGTGATTGGAAGGGTGAGGAGTTACTTTAAACCCCTCTGATCTTCTGAGCTTCTTCTCCAGGGGGGGAACTCATCTTCCTTCCAATCCCAGCTGCAGGGCTGCCCTCAGGGGGTGATTTTTTCCTTGTTCTCATTTTATAAAGCCATTTTGACCACTCTACAGTGTCAAAATTCCCAGAAGGTTTAAAACTGATGCAGCATCCACCAGAGCATCCTAATCCTGCTTCCACCTGCTTCCTGCAGTTTCTTCCTGGCTGAGCCCAGGAGCAGCCTTGTGAATGTTGTGAAGAACAGGGTCTCATTTGGGGCTGAAAGATAAAAAATAAAAGGAAAAGGTTAAACTTTTCCACTATATCACGCTGCAAAATATTTCTTAACGTTTTCTACTGTGTTCCTGAGCAGCTTTGTCTTTTCTATATTATTAAATTCAATTTTACTCTTTCTACCCACCAATATTTTTCTTCAGATATACTTTAAAAGCTCTTCCAAGTGGACCCACTCAGACAGGAATCCTCCAGGCTCTTAAACATTATTTACCTCTGTGCACCTCCAAATCTCCCACTTCTATTCTTTGTTTTTCTTGTTTCCATTTATTTTCTATTGATTTCCTGACTCTCCTGGATTTCACTTTGCCATCTGTCCTTGGGAAATCACACCTCTCTAGAGAGCTAACAAAACCCTCCCAGAGTTCATGTTCATTTTTCTTCTGCTTTTCTTCCTCTCGATCAATTTTACTCTTTAATCAATCTTACCAGCCTAGAGACAAGAGGCCTCTCAGAAGTACCAAGGATATAAATGATGGGTTGAGACCCTTCCATTTTCCTGTAAGAACTGTTATCAGATCATGATCACCCATCCCTCAGAAACCACCAAATTCCAGTTCCATGAGCAATTCTACTTTCTGATGTCATGAGTTCCAAAATAAGCAGCTTGTGGTACATGTCTGACCTTCCAGGTCCTGCAGTTTTTGTCACAACAACCCCAGGCAATGCTACAGGCTTGGGGAGGAGTGGCTGGAGACCTGACAAGCAGCAAAGGACCTGGGGGTGGTGGTTGGTACCCAGCTGGATAGGAGCCAGCAGTGTGCCCAGGTGGCCAAAAAGGCCACCAGCATCCTGGCTTGGATCAGGAATGGTGTGGCCAGCAGGAGAAGGGCAGGGATGGTGCCCCTGGGCTGCGTTCAGTTCTGGGCCCCTCACTCCAAGAAGGACATTGAGGGGCTGGAGGGAGTTGAGAGAAGGGCAAGCAAGTGGGGAAGGGTCTGGAGAAGAAATCTGAGGGGCTTGGGAATGTTGAGTTTGGAGAAGAGGAGGCTGAGAGGAGACCTTCTTGCTGTCTGCAGCTCCCTGAGAGGAGGTTGTAGGGAGGTGGGTGCTGGGCTCTTTGGCCTTGGCTGCAGGGCTTGGGATGCTCATTCCTTTGTTGAGGAGCTCCAAGCCTTGCACTTCCCATCATCCTGACTGCCATCCTTGGGGAAGGGTCTGGAGGACAAATCCTGTGAGGAGAGGCCTTGGGAATTGGGAATATTTAGTTTGGAGAAAATAATTGGGAATTATTTCTATAGCTATATTTATATAGAGTATTTATATGGAGAAAAGAATTGGGAATATTTAGTTGGGAGCTCCACAGCTCCCTGAGAGGAGGTTGTAGGGAGGTGGGTGCTGGGCTCTTCTCCCCAGGGAACAATGAGAGGAGCCCAGGGAATGGGCTGAAGTTGCCCCAGGGGAGGTTTAGAGCAAATCTGAGGAAGGATTTCTTTCCTGAGAGAGCAGTCAGGGATTGGAATGGGCTGCCCAGGGAGGTGCTGGAGTCCCCATCCCTGGAAGGATTTAAAAACCATGGAGATGAGGAACTTCAGGACATGCTCAGGTGGGTGATGTAGGTATTTATTCTTTAATTATTTTATGTGAGGGGAAGGCAGTTGTTGATGGTTGGATGCAGTGATCTTAGAGGTCTTTTCCAACCACAGCAATTCTGTGATTCCACTGCTACAAGGTGACCAGAAGAAACTTTTATGATGCTTTATCTGGGTTTCCAGCTTCACTGAAGGACGGTGTAGAGCAGCTGATACATTTCCTCTTTCTCAGTGCTATTCTGTTAAAAAGAAAGGTGATGGATTCCTTACCTGTGCAGTTGCAATGCCTGAACTGATGGGTCACAGCCCCAACCAGCTGTCTGAAACCCAGAGAGAAGCTGCCATGGCTCTCCCTGATGTGTGGCATTTGGGTGCCCCCAGATGAGCATCAAGGAATATCCAAAGACTCAAGGTACATGAGAAGCCTGCAGAAGGTTGGCAGATGTCACCAGGGTTCTGCAGAAGATCTTGTACCAAAGGATCAGACAGTGAATTTTAGAGCTAAGAGCTTCTCATTTGATATCAATAATTATCTAGAAGCACAAGGTTGCATCTAAAAGAAATCAGCTCTGTGTTTACTGTAGAGTCCTCATTAGGAATCAATGGTCTGCAGGCTCTCTCCTGTCTTTAAGAATTTGTTCATACCTTCAAACATCTGATTTTTTTTTTTTTTTTTTGTGATCCCATGGGATGAAATTGCCTCCTGAAGAGGAGGTGCTCAGTGTGTAGCTCCAGTCTTTGTGTTTCTCCTGTCTCTTCACATTTCTTTCCTCATGCTGGTATTTATTTGGAAAACTGCAAAAGAGCTGATCAGCTGGAAGTCAGCAGGAGGCTTTGACCAGGCTTTGATGGGGTTTGGATTAATCAAGTGAGAAATAGTGATGGAGAGACAGATTCAGCTTCAGCATTAATCCTTTTGGTTGAAATGGCTGACACGTTGTGATGCTTCTCTCTTGTTTCTTTTAAGTGTTTTTACTCAGCTGTTCAGAACTAAATAAACAGCCAAGGGGGAGGGGGAAGAAAGACACCAAACTATTTCTCATTCTTTATTGCAAATAGCTCTTTGGATTCTGTTAGCACTCGGTGGCTTTGCTGAGTCAGGTGCTGCAAAAAGCATTCCAAGGCCTTGGAATTACAAGTTCTGATTAAGAGCTCAATAAAGAATGGAACATCACCTTCAGTCCCCAGCTGAGGCTTTGAATAACCATGGGACTTCATCCCTATTCATCAGGTAGATGTTGGCTTCAGTCTGGAAACAAGGTTTAATGGAAATGAAATAATTACAGCGGAAGACTCTGGGCTCCCTTTTCTCCAAAACAGATTTTATGGCTGATTGGTGACTCAGCCAAGGGCAAAGTGGAACTTTTCTGGATACTTTAAGGCACAGAAAGGCTGTTGGGTTGTTGAGTAGTGTCTCCAAGTCCTTTTAGGAAATACAAACAGCATGGGGTCAGTGGTGAACAATTCAAAGAGGGTTTGACATCCCTGATGACATGGAGGTGCCACATTTGGGTATTTCCTGGCTTTTTGCTCTCATGTTAGCAAGCAGAGGCAGCTGATATTCCTCATTCTTGGTGTCACCCAGGTTTGGTGTCCAAAACACAGCCTTCATTTCATCTTCCCCCCTAAATTCTAACTTTTACCAAGTGGAAAGCCCACAGAGTCAGCTCTGGGAGAAACTGGGCTGAAAAAAAACCTGATCAGGCGTTGAAGTGGATCCAGACTGCAATCCATATGGCACTTCAGTACAGAATATGGATTCCTATTTATTTAAAGCTTTTTATTTTATTTAAATAACTGTTTTATTTAATTTATTTATTATTTTATTTAAATTACTCAGCTGAGTGCCTGAGTATTTCTCTTTTTTTTTTTACATCTTGACAGCTGTGGCTTTCTAATGATAAACCCTCTGAAAAGAGAGTGGCAACACCTCTAAAAGATTCATCTGTAATTTAGGCAGTAAAAAGGAACAACACTGGAGCTAAGAGCTGACAGTTTGAATCCCAGCTTTTATCCGTGTGTGAAACACGTATAAAAATAGTAATTTATTGACACTGATTATTGTACAATCTACTCCATAAAAAAAATCAAAAGCTGAGAATGGAGAGCTTTGTTTTCTTGGCTTCACTCCCAGGGCAGGGTTGCTGCACACTGTGCATTCTTTATTAACATCTTTCAGTTTATTTCACCTGTTTGGACGACTTCTAGAATAAGAGTAGGAAGAATCCCTAACTCTAATATGTAGAATAAGAGAAACTCACCATTCACTTCATGAATTCATGAATTTCCATCAGGTGTAAAGTGAGACCAGATGTAGATGACACTGTGATGAATGGACTCAATACAGTTCCCTAGGCACAGCCACCTCTTGGCATCTGATGTTTCCTGGGAAAACTGAGACCTCCCCACAGATATGACACAGTATTTATGAAATAATTCCATCATCTTGGAGTAGCAGCAGAAATTCAGGTGAAATACCCTGGGGCATCTGCCCTGGAGGTCTTTGGATGTGTCCAGAGGAGAGTGAGTAAAATGATCAGAGTTCTGGAGCATCTTCCCTAAGAAAGGTGGCCCATCTTCCTCTGGCTCTTCTCCCAGGTGAGCTCAGAGCAACTTTCCAATATCTGAAGGGGCTCCAAGAAAGCTGGGGGAGGGCTTTGGACACGGGGGAGGACAAGGGAAAGGACAAGGGAAATGGGTTAAAACTTGGAGAGAGGGGAGATTGAGGTTGGAGATGGGGGAGAAATTCTTGAATTTGAGGGTGCTGAGCCCCTGGGTGCCCAGGTTGCCCAAGGAAGCTGTGGCTGCCCCATCCCTGGCAGTGTTGAAGGTTGGATGGGGCTTGGAGCCCCCTGGGCTGGGGGAGGGGTCCCTGACCATGGCAGGGCTGGAACTGGATGAGCTTTAAGGTCCTTTCCAACCCAACTCATTCTGTGATTCAGTGATTTTATGTCTTTTTCAGAGTCAAGCCTTAAAACTTGCTCTCCTGAGTTCTTGCCTCAAGCCTGGGAGATGAGGATATGGCCCTGTGAAGGGACAGGCATGATGCTTTTATATTCTTTATATGCTTCTCTTAGAGGTTTTCAGATGCAAGGGAGCACGTGAATCTTCCCAAATTTGAGCTCTGCTGCAGAGCTTGGTTGGCAGGAGGCCAGGAGTCATTCTGCCTGTAGGCACTGGATGAGCTTTAAGGTCCTTTCCAACCCAAACTGTTCTGTGATTCCCTGATCTCCACTATCCCTGAGCCTAAGCAACTGCATTGGTCCATGGAGCTGGGAAAGCCCTGGCATGTGCTCCTAAAGCAGAGACCTAAAACATCTGACATTTTTTCTGTTGATCACAAGGAAAGCCCAAGAGGTGAGATGCAACCAGCACATTGTGCACCTACAGCAGGGTGGAGAAGTTTCTTTTGCTTCTGGATGGTCCCGTGCACCACAAAGTGCTTGACATGCTCAATTTCTCTATTGTGGCCATTGCCACAATAATCCCAATTTTCAAAGGAGTCTTTCCCCAGCAATTCGAGCTGACCTGCAGTGGTAATTGGATATTTTTGGTACTCAGGAGTGCCCTAAGGCCAAGACATAAAGAAGCAGTGTCATTCTCAGTATGTTTGCCTTCCTTGCCCTGTCCTTTTATGAGGAATAATAATGCCAGAGTTCATTTGGAGCAAGATGAATGGCTTCAAAGGGTTCCCAATAAAAACCAGCCTCATGTGGGGCTGCTGCATATTTTAGTGGGAGGTCTGGAAGAAAGATGATCCCTTCATTTGAGGCTGCCAAGTGTGGGGAATTGTCATCCCCTGAAGATTTCAGATAGGAATATCTTTGGCAGTTCTTGCCCAGTCAATAGACCTTCAGTTGTTATGCAATTTCCCTTTGCTGTAGGTTTGATTTGTTCTGTCACAGAGGGAGTTTTTCTAGAGAATCCATAAGGGAGCAGCTACCATGCACAGCTTGGCAAATGATGACTGTCCTGATGAGAAAGAAAATAAAGATTTTCTAACCTGGCAAAATTACACTGGGAAACCCTCGTTCAGTGAGGCCCTAATAGTTTGTTCCAACCATCTCAAGTCTGATGAACTTCTGCTCAAACTATTGACCTCAAAGGCAACAAAACAAAGGAAAATGTCCCAGCCCTGCTACCCAGGCTCTTCTCATCCCAGGTGGCACAAATTCTGTTCAAGACATGTTAAAAGTACTAAAGCAATGGCAGCTCCTGTTTCAGGACACAGGTTTGAAGCCAAAATTCTGCTTTCAACTTTGCTCCTACCACGAAAAGTCCTCCCTGAGATTTCTGCATGTTTGGAAATGTGGAATTTGGCCTTCAGGCTTTGAAGGAGGTGCTAAAAAAGGGTGATTTTACCATGTGTGTCTTGGTGTGTTCCTAAGTGATGTCCTTAGGCTCTTGCTGTCTCTTTCCATACCAGAAAGGGAGACTAAGGACGGGGAGAGAAAAATTCAGGATGTTCTTTTACCTAAACACACACTTCATATGAACGAGCTACACATTTCAACTTTTTGCATCAAAAATCTCCTATAAAACAAGCACAAAAACCTCAACGACCACAAAACAAAACAAAACAACACAACAACAGAGTCATGTGCTCTTCTTTGATCCTCTCTCCTTCCCTCCAGCCACAGGAGGAGTCAGGATTAATTTATCGCATCATTGAGTTCAGAGCACAAGATGAGAAGTTTTCACCCATCTGACAGCTGAAAAAAAAACCAAAAAAACCTCCACCCACTGGAGTGGGACCCTGCAGTCCACCCACTGATGTGGAGAGGATAACAGGGGAAAAGGAGGCAAGAACTTCAGTTATCACCATAGTCTTTTTGCTTTTTTTTGTTGGCTTTTTTTTTTTTTTTTTACATGAGGACAGAACTCCTGTTCTAAATCAAAGCCATGCACACTTTTGAATTTTAGACCACTTTTCTTCCACGCTCAGATCAGGGGGAGTTTGATGGTGATCTCAAAGAGATGAAGATCCAGCCAGAAATGAGTTCTCCTGCCTGTACGGTCATGGCTATTTCTGTTCTGACAGTCAAGAGCCAAACATTTTCTCAAGTCCTGGTCTCCTGCCTTTCCATAATGGATTTCTGCAAGTATAGTCTGAGTCTCAGCTAGAAAGCTTCACCTGGTATGGGCAGTTTCTTAGGATATCATTAAATTTACCCACAAAACTTGTAATAGAACCAGCTGGGTGTTGGAGGGCAACAGGCAATGGTTTCAAAATTAAAGAGGGGAGATTTAGGTTGGACATTAGGAAAAAATTCTTTTAATGTGAACGTGCTGAGACCCTGGAACAGGTTGCCCAGGGAAGCTGTGGCTGCCCCATCCCTGGCAGTGTTGAAGGTTGGATGGGGCTTGGAGCCCCCTGGGCTGGGGGAGGGGTCCCTGACCATGGCAGGGGGGGATTGGATGGGCTTTAGGGTCCTTTCCAACCCAAACAATTCTGGGATCCAGTGATTTTATGTCTTTTCCAGAGTCAAGCCTTTAATCTTGCTCTCTTGAGTTCCTGACTCAGGCCTGGGAGATGAGGATATGGCCCTGTGGAGGGACAGGCACGATGCTTTTATATTCTTTATATAAGAATATAAAACCTCTAAGAGGCTTTCAGATGCAAAGGAGCACTGGAATCTTCCCAAATTTGAGCTCTGCTGCAGAGCTTGGTTGGCAGGAGGCCAAAAGTCATTCTGCCTGTAGGGACAGAGAGCTGCCTGCCAGCAAGATCTGTGGAGAAATTCACCTGCTTCAGACTCCTGATTAGAACGAGCCCTCCCCTGGCTCCCTGAATTCAGAGACTCTGGTAGAGCCTGTAATTTAAATTTCCCAATGAATTTATCCAGCTGTAACTTCCATCAGGATGGATTTTTGTGTAAAACCTTTTTTCCTTTTCTTTTCTTTTCTTTTCTTTTCTTTTCTTTTCTTTTCTTTTCTTTTCTTTTCTTTTCTTTTCTTTTCTTTTCTTTTCTTTTCTTTTCTTTTCTTTTCTTTTCTTTTCTTTTCTTTTCTTTTCTTTTCTTTTCTTTTCCCTTTTCTTTTTTCCTTTCTTTTCTTTTCTTTTCTTTTCTTTTCTTTTCTTTTCTTTTCTTTTCTTTTCTTTTCTTTTCTTTTCTTTTCTTTTCTTTTCTTTTCTTTTCTTTTCTTTTCTTTTCTTTTCTTTTCTTTTCTTCTCTTCTCTTCTCTTCTCTTCTCTTCTCTTCTCTTCTCTTCTCTTCTCTTCTCTTCTCTTCTCTTCTCTTCCCTTCCCTTCCCTTCCCTTCCCTTCCCTTTCCTTCCCTTGTTTTTTGTTATTTTTTCCTGATAGACATTCTGATTTTCAGCCCAAAAGGTTATTTGCTATGAAGTGCTTGACTGACAATGGCTGAAGCAGGATCCTGGACTCCAAGTACCTGATGAGAGTGATTAATTTATTCCACTCTTTTTTTTTTTTTTCTTTTTTTTTTTTTTTTTTAGCACTGTCACTTGCAAACAGGAGAAAGAGAAATTGTGATGGGGTTATTCTTGTGAAGCTGGAGTGGGAAGGAAACACAGCTCTAGATGCTACAGAAACAGATGCTATTATCCTCAGCAAGAGTTGGATGTTTTAAATATAGCAGCAGTCAAAACAAAGCCCGAAGGGCTGCAAAACTCTTGGTGTTTCCCTCTTCTTTCCTCTCTTTAGCCCTCCTTCTGTCTTCAAGAAGTTTGAGTCAACGCAGGTGGGCTGTGTGAGAGGAGAGATGGATGCATGGCAGGATGAATCCAAAGGTTTCAAGACAGGATCCTGCTAAAGTCAACAAAAGAGCCACATGGAGCTGCTGGAGTGGGTCCAGATGAGACCATGGAGATGCTGGGAGGGCTGGAGAACCTCTCCTAAAGCTGGGGGTGTTCATCCTGGAGGAGAGAAGGCTCCAAGGAGACCTTAGAGCAGCTTCCAGTGCCTGAAGGGGCTCCAGGAAAGCTGGGGAGGGACTTGGGACAAGGGCCTGGAGGGATGGGAGCCTGCGAGGGGGAAGGGTTTGGAGCTGGGAGAGGGGAGATGGAGAGGAGATCTTGGGCAGGGAGGGAGGGAGAAATTGTTTGGGGTGAGGGTGCTGAGCCCCTGGGTGCCCAGGTTGCCCAAGGAAGCTGTGGCTGCCCCATCCCTGGCAGTGTTGAAGGTTGGATGGGGCTTGGAGCCCCCTGGGCTGGGGGAGGGGTCCCTGACCATGGCAGGGGATGGGACTGGATGAGTTTCCAACCCAAATCTGCTTGGGATTCTGTGATTCTATACCCAATTCTGTGCCCCAATTAGGGAGGGGAGTACAAAGGGGTTTCCAAGTTCCTTGCTTGCAGCTGCAGGGGTTTTTCTGTAGATCCTTGAGAATACCTGCAAAGGAAGAGACCTGGAAAACAGTTTTGAGAAAGGAGGAATTTTGCTCTTTTCTATGGAAAATTATCCCAAATGAATTCCACGAAAGGCACTTGCTTTCAGGATTAACCTTAATGTTATTATTATTTTTTTCTGACCTCGTGGTCCTGGCCAGCTTTACTAGGAGATGCTTTTTGATGGGGTTGAACTTTAGCAGGAGCCAAAGACCTATCAGAAAACCTGGGCAAAAATGTGGGTTCAGACTTTTGGGTGTGTAAAAAAAACCTTTTGGACATGGTGGAATCATTCAGCTGGGATCAACTTAGGCCTTTGAGGTCAGTGGAGGGAAACTGGTTTGGTTCACCTGAGGAGATGTTGATAAAGAGTTATAGGAAAAAGAGACACCTTAAAATCTGCAAACCCAAAGGCTTAAAGGAAAAGGGCAGAAAAGGCATCAGACCCCCTGAGCTGGTTGTTAACATCTGTTCAGGGAGAGTTTATTCTTCTTGGAAATGATTAGCTCATCCTTTCTGGCAATTTTTCTGGGAAAAAAGACATGGTCTCCCTCTCTTTTAATGGAGCAGAGGAGTGATAAAGGACCTGCCATGTGAATGGTTATAGAAACTAAATCAATCCCTGATTTTTGGCAGATGGGGAAGAGAATTTCTGGAGTTTGGACACACTGCAAATATTCTGCTTTGCAGCACAGCTGGGTCTAGAACTGACAGGTCCTGGCCTAAAGACAGGTTCAGCAGAGCTTATCTGAGGGGTTTTACTCCTCTGAAAATCTTTAGAGGACAGATGTCCACTTTTCTACACCAGCTCTTGGCTCTTTTCCACGTGTGGCAAGACCACGTAGCAGCCAAATGAGCCAAAAGAACCCACTTTTATTTTTGTTCAAAGTTGGAAACATCCCTGGGCTTTCAACCCATGAATTTGGCTGCTTATCATTTGGGCATCATTGCTTATCATTTCCTTCCTTCTTAATGTAAGTCCTCACAGAACAGTTTTCTTTTTTTTCTGCTCTGCTGGGAACTGCCTGAAAATCTTTTAAGATCCATGTGGAGGGTTTAAATAAATAAGTGTTTGGTCTAAGCCAGGCTCCCTTACAACCAGTAGAAAGGTCCCAACATTTGGGATATTTCCAAATATAATAGAATAGAATAGAATAGAATAGAATAGAATATATAATTAATATATATTATAATAGAATAGAATAGAATAGAATAGAATAGAATAGAATAGAATAGAATAGAATATATAATTAATATATATTATATATTTCCATTTAGGATACTTCCAAAGCTGATGCAGGCTGTTAAAACATTTTTATTTAATTTTTTAACTAAGTTTAATGTGTCATCATTTATTCTATGCAGTTCTCTGCTTTTGCAGGTGGGTTTTGTCTTGTCAGACATACATTTATCTGAGTTATTCCAAAACCAAAGCCAAAATGTCTGGCACAGGCCATCTTGACTGAGTTTTTACTTTTTCCACAGCAGGATCTGTGCCCCATGGATCAGGTCATTCCAGAATCTGCTAAAGGACCAAATCTCTGCAATCTGCCTTTTCCAGCCTGGCATGAAAATTATTTCCAATTAATATGATTTAGAATTGTGGCTCTTTATGACAATGTCATTAACCAATGTTCAGCATCTGAGTAATTTCTGAGCTGTGCTGGTCCCTCCTTGCAGCATCCTTGTGCCACCTCTGCTCTGGTGATGGATGGGGAGAACTTCTTGTACCCAGTCCTAGGACTCAAAAAATTTATTTTTATTTGAATCAACAAGAAATTCTGTGCTTGCATGGGAATGAGAGAGGTTTCATCGTTTTAAATTTGACTTCTTGGGGTTGTAAAAGCATTGGAGGCCTGGACTTAGTTAAGAAGAAACGGAGAGTAGGAATTAGTAATATTAATTTTGAGCAAAAGCAAAGGAATAATCATAAAGAGGAGTCTCTTTATCAGAAGAATTAAAGGACTTGTGCCCAGAAAAATGACAAAGCACTATTATTACAACTTTCCAATTGGGTTTTTTCTGTACTACAAATCATAATGTTGCTGCACATTTATTTAGCAGGTGATTAGAATATCTCTTGGTACTGACTGATCATCAATTTATTGACATTTGTGACTCTTGTAGATTCTTAAGATCATTACAGTCAGGTCTTTTGGGACTGCAATACCTCATCTGATATTCCATCAAAGTCTTTGAAGTCAGGCCAGCCTAAGCTCATTTCTGTCTCACCACAAATCCAGTGCTGTTTCATATCTTTATTGATGATTTAGATGAGGGGATTGAGTCCATCATCAGCAAATTTGCAGATGACACCAAGCTGGGGGGAAGTGTGGATCAGCTGGAAGGCAGGAGGGCTCTGCAGAGGGACCTGGACAGACTGGAGAGTTGGGCTGATCCCAGCGGGATGAGGTTCAACATTCCAAGTGCCGGGTCCTGCACTTTGGCCACAAGAACCCCATGGGGAGCTCCAGGCTGGGCACAGAGTGGCAGAAAGGGAGCTGGGAGTCTGGATTGCCAGGAAGCTGAAGAGGAGGCAGCAGTGTGCCCAGGTGGCCAAGAAGGCCAATGGCATCCTGGGCTGGCTCAGGAACAGCGTGGCCAGCAGGTCCAGGGAAGGGATTCTGCCCCTGTGCTCAGCCCTGGGGAGGCCACAGCTTGAGTCCTGTGTCCAGTTCTGGGCCCCTCAGCTCAGGAAGGAGATTGAGGTGCTGGAGCAGGTCCAGAGAAGAGCAAGGAGGCTGTGAAGGGATCCAGCAGAATTCCTGTGAGGAAGGGCTGAGGGAGCTGGGGGTGTTGAGGCTGGAGAAGAGGAGGCTCAGGGGAGACCTCATCACTCTCTCCAACTCCCTGAAAGGAGGTTGGAGCCAGGGGGGGGGTTGGGCTCTTTTCCCAGGCAACTCTCAGCAAGACAAGAGGGCACAAGAGGTCTCAAGTTGTGCCAGGGGAGGTTTAGGTTGGACATTAGAAAGAATTTCTTTCTGGAGAGGGTGCTCAGCCATTGGAATGGGCTGCCCAGGGAAGGGGTGGATTCTCCATCCCTGGAGATATTTCCAAAGAGCCTGGATGTGGCACTCAGTGCCATGGGCTGGGAACCACGGGGGGAGTGGATCAAGGGTTGGACTTGGTGAGCTCTGAGCTCCCTTCCAACCCAGCCCATTCTAGGATTTTATGATTCTATGAAATCCAACACCAGTGCCAGAGTATCCAGAGCTGTCCTGAACCCTTTCCCACCTAAGAGACTCCCACAGCAAAAGGCTTTATTGGCTTTTCCTTTTTTCCTAGTCAAAAATGAATAATTGCTCTTTTGTTTCATCAGCTACAATATTTTCTGCCTTATTCATCCACTGAAGATGCAATTTTTTTCCTGCTTTTACCATGGCAAAGATCTTCCTGTGACTACAAAGGTTGTTTGATGGTACCCCAGGGATGTTGCTGTTGTTTCACACTGTACCCTCTGTGAAGTGGTGACTGGTCCTAGGACATCAAGTAAGTACATAGAGATATTCTTTTTCTTTTTCTATTCTTTTTCTTAGAGATTTTCTTTTTCTTTTTCTTTTTCTTTTTCTTTTTCTTTTTCTTTTTCTTTTTCTTTTTCTTTTTCTTTTTCTTTTTCCTTTTCTTTTTCTTTTTCTTTTTCTTTTTCTTTTTCTTTTTCTTTTTCTTTTCCTTTTTCTTTTTCTTTTTCTTTTTTTTCTTCTTTTTCTTTTTCTTTTTCTTTTTCTTTTTCTTTTTCTTTTTCTTTTTCTTTTTCTTTTTCTTTTTCTTTTTTTCTTTTTCTTTTTCTTTTTCTTTTTCTTTTTCTTTTTCTTTTTCTTTTTCTTTTTCTTTTTCTTTTTCTTTTTCTTTTTCTTTTTCTTTTTCTTTTTCTTTTTCTTTTTCTTTTTCTTTTTCTTTTTCTTTTTCTTCTTCTTTTCCTTTTTCTTTTTCTTTCTCTTTTTCTTTCTCTTTTTCTTTTTCTTTCTCTTTTTCTTTCTCTTTTTCTTTTCTTTTTTTCTCTTTTCCTTTTCCTTTTCCTGTTCTCTCTTTCTTTCTTTCTCTCTTTCTTTCTTTCTTTCTTTCTTTCTTTCTTTCTTTCTTTCTTTCTTTCTTTCTTTCTTTCTTTCTTTCTTTCTTTCTTTCTTTCTTTCTTTCTTTCTTTCTTTCTTTTTCTTTCTTTCTTTCTTTCTTTCTTTCTTTCTTTCTTTCTTTCTTTCTTTCTTTCTTTCTTTCTTTCTTTCTTTCTTTCTCTCTTTCTTTCTCTCTTTCTTTCTCTCTTTCTCTCTTACTCTCTTTCTCTCTTACTCTCTTTCTTTCTCTTTCTTTCTCTCTTTCTTTCTCTTTCTTTCTCTCTTTCTTTCTCTTTCTTTCTCTCTTTCTTTCTCTCTTTGTCTCTCTCTTTCTTTCTCTCTTTCTTTCTCTTTCTTTCTCTCTTTCTTTCTCTCTTTCTCTCTTTCTTTCTCTCTTTCTTTCTTTTCTTTCTCTCTTTCTTTCTCTTTTTCTCTCTTTCTTTCTCTCTTTCTTTCTTTTCTTTCTTTCCTTCTGGCAATAAAGTCACCAAACTCCCCTTCTCAGCCCTGCCCTTTGGTACCAGGAACCCTTCAACAGGCATCAATCACCACGTGGCATTCCACAGCGTGTTGGGAAATCCTCTATTCTCAGTGAAAAAAAAACCCCAACATCCTCAAATTCTTCTTCATTTGCTTTGATCTTCTTGCTGTTCTGATAATTACCCTCTGTGAGGGGATCAAGAACTTACTGGATTATCAGTGTTACTTCCCAGGTGCTGGTGTCCAGTTCATAACTGATGGAATCATTGACCTCGTGTCTTCTCCTCGTCGATTTTTATCTCAGCGCTGGCAACGCTGAGTTTTAATCATTGAGCTCCAACAGCTTGGGGCCTCTGGTGTCTTTTAACAGCAGCATCACTCTTTCTGGCCCTTCTGGAGCTGCCAATCTATTCAGCTTAAAATCCCCACCTGCTTCCAGGCTGCTGCAGTGCCATGTGTTGTACCTACAAAACCTTTTACAGCTTTTCTCTTCCCCCGCGCACGTTTCCGTAACGCTTCTGGAACTCGGTTATCACTTGGAGCCAAGGAAGCTGACAGCCCTCTGCTGCCTTCATTGCCAGAGTTTGGAGAGAAAATAAGAGCTTTTGTATAACAGAACAGAGGAGCTGATTCCAACTGACTCACAAGAAACTGAGGTAGAGGCTGCACCACACACAGATGTTCTAAAAATAAGGACCATGAGAAAAACTCTCCGACAGATCGCTCGCGCAGTTTCCACTGATGGTTCAAAATGTTGGCTTGGAGGCTGTAAAACCAGGCCAGGCTCGTTTTGAATCATTTAGAAGGTCAAACTTCAAAGTGAGAAGCTCTTTTGTGCCACTGTCCCCTCTCAGAAAGGTTTCCCATTACGCAGACACGGCCGCAGGTGGTGTTGGGTTTTTGGACCAAAAAGAATCCCAATCCCAGCACTGCCACGGAAAGCTCTTGGTCCACCTTCTCCTGGCTCACCAGAGTTGCAGTGAAGAGGTCCTCTTCTGAACGACCTGGCTTGGCTGGGCATTTTGACACATGCCAGACTTTACCAAGTCACCCAGGGGAAGTCTGGGCTTCCCTTTTGTCCATCTCAAGGCCCTCTCACTCCAAAATTTCTGTTAGATCTTTCTGCTGTGGTTGGGACACACCCGGTGCATGCTGTGAGCTATGTAGATGTTGCCCACAGCCCTACCATCTATTCCTTCAATCCTTCTGGCCAGGTGGACACCCCGTTCCATGCCAAGAATATCCTACACAACCTGAAATCCCTCTTCACCTCATCCATTCAAAGGTGATTATTTCAAAACACCACCAGCAATAGTTCAAGTCCTCTGCCCTTCTCCTGTTGAATTTCTCTTGAACAGGGGTTCTGAAATTTATCCAGAAATCTGCCTTCAAGTTCCTATCTTGAAGATGACCCCATTCCATGCCAAGAACATCCTACACAACCTGAAATCTCCGTTCACCCGAACTCACCCTGTTCCTGCTGCAACAGGAAGAGCATGGAAGGAGGTGGAAGAGATTATTTGATATTTTGGGGGATCTCACCCCTGTTGTTTCATGGGGCAGGAATTATCAGGCAACAGCACAGCCTCTGCACCCACCCACACTACTAAAAATCCTTTTTACCCATTCAAAGGTGATTATTTCAAAGTACCACCAGTTCAAGTCCTCTGCCCTTCTCCCGTTGACTTTCTCTCGAACAGGGGTTCTGAAATTTATCCAGAAATCTGCCTTCAAGTTCCTATCTACATTGTTTTAATGGATTGCTGAGTTTTTGATTTATTATCCCAAATGTCTGGCCAATGTAAATGTTTCCTTTCCTTAAAGCCAGCACAGATTTGTAATATGCCTACAAATAAAACTCCAACCTGACCGCATCAATGAGATGGCAATAAATTACACAGAGGCACACGCAGTCCACTCACTGCTGTAGGATGTTGTGTAAAATTCCCTAATTCTTTATTTTTTTTTTTGCTGATATAACTCATAACCCAGCTTTTAGCTCAGCCTGAAAATGGCTGTACCATCCCAACACTCTTTTAATGCTGAATGTCAGCCCTTCTTAAACCTTCTTCCACAATTTCTTCAGCTCATGAGGAGTTATTTCATCTGGTAGCAAATGGTTGTCATCATCCAGAAGACAAAATCTGCTTTCTGAGAACAGCACATTTGACATTTCCAAAAGGTTCTCTCTTCAGTGCTCAGTTTTGCAGCTGGCTTAGATCCTGAGGAATATTTTCTATGGGAAAGTTTACAGGAATCGTTTGCTCCTTGATGGCTCTTTAATGTTTTCTGCTCCTCTCACAGAGAGCTAAGCATCCACTAGAGAAATCCTGTTAAACTTCTTTTGGGAAGAAGAGGGACAGATTGCTAAGGCTTTTTATGATGTTTATTTCAAGGCAGAACTGGCACTGAGTATGGAAATTCACCAAAACTGAGTTGGTTGAGCCCAAGTTTCTTAAAAAACGTGGAGTTAGGTGAAACATGGCCACTTTATCCCTCCCCTCTGCTTTCTCTTTTCTTTCATTATTAATAAACTTTCTTCTAAGCTAAAAAGTTCTTTGAAATGTCAGGGATTAATTGGAAATGCCCGAATATATGTCACTAGGGATCTCACAGCTCAAAAACCCTAGATGACAAAAAAAAAAATTACCCCACACATGCAAAATAAAACCATTCCTGTGCAGTGGGAAGCAAGATGTCTGCTCCTCCATGTGTTTCAAAGGTGGTTGATTATTTTCCCTGAATCAAGCAGGAGGACACATGTCAGCTTCTACTTCATAGAGCACCAGATCTTCCACTGGATCCGGGAGTGGATTCTTCCAACCAAAAAGTCCAATTTATCTTAGATGGAGCCTTCCTAAATCTTCTTCCAAGTAATCTCATAGGTGTCATTTATCCATTGAGCTGGGGTTGTGCAGCCTGGAGAAGAGAAAGCTCCAGGGAGACCTAAAAGTGACCTCCCAGTATCTGAAGGGGCTACAGGAAGGCTGGAGAGGGGCTGTGTGAAAGGGTGTGGGGTGATGGGATGGGGGGAATGGTTTGAAATTAGAGAAGATTTAGGTTGGATGTTGGGAAAAAGTTCTGTACCATGTAGGGAGTGGAAAAATGGCCCAGGTTGCCCAGGGAGGGGGTTGAGGCCTCATCCCTGGAAATGTTCAAGGTGAGGCTTGAGGAGGCTCTGAGCACCCTGATCTGGGTGAGGGTGTCCCTGATTACTCAAGGGGGGTTGGACTGGCTGCCATTCAGAGGTCCCTCTCAACACAAATTATTGATTAATACAGTTGGACTTCTCCCCACAATTTATCTCTCCAAGGGAGAAGTTGCCAAGCCTCCTGGCTGTGTTTGGATGCTGATTTTCATGAAGCTCAGCAGAAACTTCTGGGAGTTTCTCTCAAGCTGAGCTGTTCTTGGCACAGGGGGTGAAAGCCACGAGGGGTGCCCCAGAGAGATGTTCCTACAGGCACAAAGTCACAGTCAGAGCAAATCCCCTCCTGCCCTTAGGAGACCAACTGGAAAACAAAGTCAGGAAGGCTAAGAGCTCATGCCATGTGAAATCAAGTCCCAAAAGGCCATGGATACAGGCTGGTTTCCTTTGTGGCTGAACCCAACTGGCTTTAATCATTTCAAGGCTCTTCCTCTCTGATGCTCTGAGCATCCCTTCCATCCAGCAGGTGCCTCACAGCAGTTTTGTTCCTGCAGGAGGGAGCAGAGGGACAAATCAAACCAGATGAGTGCAGATCCCAGTTCTGTAGCTTGGGCTTTTCTCCAGTTATCTTTTCTCCAGGAGGGGTTTCCTGAAGCCACAAAGGGAATCCCATCCAGAGCCAGGCTGTGAAGGCAGAGGTTTCCATGTCCAGGCAATCAGTTTGGTTTCTCCCCAGGCTCAGTGCAGAGCTGAGAAATCAAGAGGATGTTGCATCAGGAATGTTTTTGTAGTCCTTTTGTTGCCAGCAAGGGATTAGACTTTTTCCTGGACTGCATGGCTGTGATTTGGAGGAGGAAGGAGGGATAATGTCCAAACAAGCCAGAGCAGTCTGTGCGGGCTCTGGATCTGTTCAGATGTAACCAGAGAGGTGAAGATGAAGCAAAGAGGGGGGGAAAACACACTGCCTCTACCATTTCTTCAAGTCTGGGCCAAAGCAGCTGGATCAATATGTGAACAAAGGTGTAATCACTTGTTTCTGGTGTGGCACGAGCATCTTTTCCATCACAGAATCATAGAATCATAGAAAGTGAGGTGTGAAGGGACCTCCAGGCCCATCTGCTCCAACCCTTCTCATATTATTGTTGATCTGAGATGTCTCAGCACCCCTGGAGCTGAGACTTCCAACTTTCCCAAGTGGGGGAATCCCCCCCTTCCCCTGGGAGACCATTCCAAGGTCTGACTGTCCTCAGGGGGAAAAATTTTCCTCTGGTGTCCACTGGGAATCTCCCCAGGAGCACCTTGTGCCCATTGCCCCTTGTCCTGTCCATGGGACTCCTTGGACACAGGGAGTCTCCAGCTGCTTTGGAACCCCTCTTGAAATATTGGAACATCATAATAAGATATGGAATAATATTCTGGAATATCATAATCTCATCCCCTAAGTCCTCAAGAAGATTTGGCCAAGACTTGTTTTGCTCTTCAGAGCTGCTCATGTGCTGGCTGAGTCTTCTCCTCTTCTCCCATGCTGCCTGTGTTTGAGGAGCCCCTTTCCCAACCCTCTCAGATCAAATGGTATTTATGTACTATTTGTATTTATGGTTTATCTACCCATATATTTATGTTTTATATACCCAGAGGGTACATAAAATCCATCTGGGTGATGGGGGTGGACTGCTCCCGACCACAAGAAATGTCTCCTGCCTGAAGAGAGAAAACCCATCTGGTTTCTGCTCTCCATCCTCAGTCATTCTCACCTCCCTGCACCTGTCCTTAGGGGGAAAAATTTTCCTCTTGTCCCCAACAAGAATCTCCCCAGGAGCACCTTGTGCCCATTGCCCCTTGTCCTGTCCATGGGACTCCTTGGACACAGGGAGTCTCCAGCTGCTTTGGAGCCCCCTCTAAGCACTGAACATGGGCAGAAGGTCTCCCCTGAGCCTTCTCCTCTCAGGACTGAACAAACCTCAGTTTGCTCAGGTGCTCCAGTCCTCTGATCATCCTCGTGGCTCTTCTCTGGACCTTCTCCAGCCTGAGCAAATCTAAGGTGAGATGCTCTGCAAGAAATCCCATGGCAGGAACATGTCTGAAGAGCTGGGTGCACGTTCAGCATCTAAGATCAGGTCACAGGGGGCTTGGGGGCTTGGCAGAGTCAGGCTGCAGATGCAAGGAAAACCAGAGGACAAGCCGTGGGTCAAAGCCAACTGTGTAATGCCATGGTCTTTCTCCACTCCAGAACTTCAGGAACTGGATCCACTTGACCCTAGTGGAATTGGACACAGACAATCATGGAGTAGAACTGTGGTTCTGCCCAGTAAAGTCATGACTGTCTGGACCAGCTGCAGGAGGCTGAGGTAGGAGCCAGTTCAGAGTCTCCTGCTGGAAACACGACATGACACGTGGCATTTAAGAAAATTTTCTGAGTGTGACCTCCATGGAGTAATTTAAGGTGAGAAGTACAAGCTAATCCCCACAGGATGTGGGGTTCCACCCATGGCCTGGTTCATGTTTTAGGGCTGTCTCTGAGGCGTGTTATTCCCTAGCAACCTCCTGTTTTCTGGGCCAGAGAAACTCCTGCCTCAATGCTGGGCCATTAACACAGGACTTGTGGGTGTCTTTTCTGGATCCTCCTCTTGCTATGGGATGCCCTGAAGACCAAATTAACTCCCAGAGGAGTCCAGCTTTTGCTTTCAGTACCCTCTCCTCCATCCTTCCTTTGGTTCCAACTGGTAACAAGGGTAAATGACTCATGGGGCTCTCAGTACTTTATAGAAAACAGATTTTTCTACAACAAGTGACTCAGAGTACCCACCTCAGTATTGAACAATGGGGTCAGTCACCCAGCAGAGCCTCACAAAGCAAACAGCACTGAAACCAAAACCCAGTGTCCTGTCCCACGTCAGCAGAAATGTATTTTCCAGGGGTAGATCGACTGGAGTCAAAGGACAAATGTCAAGGACCTGATTTTAGGGGGAGGAGTTAAACCCATTTGTGGCATAAAGATATTGTCAGGAGCAAGAAGGAAGGTGACACAACTTCCTGCAGGGATGGGATGGGGTGGGAACTCGTGACATTCAGCTGTAATCAGGATTCTTTTATCAGCTGCAAAGTCAAATTAAGTTCTGACTGCTTGAGTGACCTCCAAATAGTCAAATTTTTGTCTACTCAGACATCTACCCCAGGTTGAATTCTCAGTGGAGGCCTCAGTTCTGCTCCTTTTACACTTCCCAGTTGGTCAAACGGTCTTTTTAGTTCCCTTCATACCAGGTTTTCTGTATTGAACAGGTAAAATTAGGTTCTTCCAGTATCTTTTATGTCCCAGTCTCATCCTTCTGTGGAAAAGGATGTAAGGTGCCCATCTAGAAGGAGGAAAAGAGAGCCTGGCTGCTGGGGGAGTTTTTTTGGATCTAGCACTGCTCATGATTTTTGTTCCTCCAGACATACAGGTTGAACAAGTGAAGCCACTCAAATGAGAAAATCATCTTCAAGGGATAAAATACTTTTTCCAGGCATATGACAAGTGAAGAGACAACGGGGAGTAGTTACAGTGCCATTAAAACAAGCAGGTTTATCCTTTTTGATCTGAAAAAGGGACTTTCTCTCACCCCAGCTCATCACTCAGGCTCCCCTCAGATAAACGAAGATTGAGAGATTCCGCATGCAGGTCGTTCATCTCATCCCAGTGATGGGAAACAACTGTCCTGGGATGAATTCCCACGTGGATAGAGCCCTGCTCATTACAATAGACACTGAGGTGTTAAGTTTATATCAGGTGAGAAGATAAAGATCCCTAAAAATAGGCCAGAACCCCTTTGGAGATAAAGTGTTAAAAATCCCTTATCATGGAATGGGTTGGTGGGAAAGGATCTTAAAGCTCATCCAGTTCTAAACCTTCTCCATGGTCAGGGACCCCTCCCCCAGCCCAGGTAGCTCCAAGCCCCATCCAACCAAACACCAATTTCTGTACCATTGCCCCCCCAGAGCTTTTCTGGATCAAGGGTTTGGGTCACAGCTCCTTCTCACCCAGTTTCACAGAGAAGATCCCTTCATCCCGAAGTTCTTCCTATGAGGGTGGTGAAATATAGGAACAGGTTTCCTAGAGAGGTGGTGGAGACCCCTTTACTGAAGGTGTTCAAGGCCAAGAAGGTATTTATAGAATCTGAGAATCATCTCCAGCCCAGGGTGCTCCAAGCCCCATCCAACCTTCCACACTGCCAGGGATGGGGCAGCCACAGCTTCCTTGGGCAACCTGGGCACCCAGGGGCTCAGCACCCTCAAATTCAAGAATTCCTTCCCCATCTCCAACCTCAATCTCCCCTCTTCAAGTTTTAACCCCCTGCCCCTTGTCCTCTCCCTACTCCCCCATGTCAGAACCCTGGTTCTGCTTGGATTGCACCCAAACCTTGCTCTGGGTGTGTGCAGCTACACCTGGTCAGATGGATCTCACCCTTGGCTGTCCCACCTCAACCTCCCAGCACCTGGGAAAGGAGGGGAAGGTTTGAAGGAACATTCCCAAACCCTCCTGCACCATCCCTGGGAGAGGAATCACAGAATCCCAGACAGGTTTGGGTTGGAAGGGACCTTAAATCCCCCCCAGTTCCAGCCCTGCCATGGTCAGGGACCCCTCCCCCAGCCCAGGGGGCTCCAAGCCCCATCCAACCTTCAACACTGCCAGGGATGGGGCAGCCACAGCTTCCTTGGGCAACCTGGGCACCCAGGGGCTCAGCACCCTCACCCCAAACAATTTCTCCCTCCCTCCCTGCCCAAGATCTCCTCTCCATCTCCCCTCTCCCAGCTCCAAACCCTTCCCCCTCGGAGGGTCCCATCCCTCCAGGCCCTTGTCCCAAGTCCCTCCCCAGCTTTCCTGGAGCCCCTTCAGGCACTGGAAGGTGCTCTAAGGTCTCCCCATTGCAGCCTTCTCTTCTCCAGCCTCAACACCCCCAGCTCTCTCAGCCTGGCTTCATAGGAGAAGTTCTGCAGCTCTCAGATCGTCTTCATCATCCTCTTTATTCATCAAGGAATAGAATTTTTATGGGTTTGTCTGGATTATGGAACAAATCCTGAACTCATTCACAATCTAAACTGTCCCTTTTCAAGGCAGGAAGGTTCTTAGGATGGGAGGGTGAAGTTTAGCTGAATGCTTTCTGACTGTCATTCCAAGGACAAGCATCTCCCTGGACATCCACGTATCTGGCATCTTTTTCTACGTGGCACACAGCTTTGGAAGAATTCATGGAATCTTTGAATTTTTCTTGACAAGTTACTGAAAACTGTTTCTCTTTGTAATATTTCTTGTGCCTTCACCTGAATTTCCTTCCACACTCAGCTTCCACACTGCTTTTAAGCAAAATGTGTTCAGCTCCTTTTCTTCACCTTCCTTTTGCTTCTTGTGTCTCCAAGACCACGTTTGCTTTTTTCCTGACCTCTGCATCCCTCTACTTGCTACAGGGGTCACATCCATTCCTCTCCAGTGGAGAAGTCAGGATCTGGCAGTCCTGGATAGAAACAGTGGGATTTATCTCACTGATTTGTAGTTATCTAAACTTTGAGAGCCCAATATTGGGTGTTTAGTGCTTCTCCTGATGCTGTCCAGGGGCACAGATGGGTCCCACCCATCCTTCTGATCACAGCAGCAGCCTCTGCAGATGTTTATTTGCTCCTTTTGATCAAGAATTAGTAAAACCTGTGGCTTCACTGTGGCCTGACTTTAAATCATCCCATTGGCTGAATATTTCCTTCCTCTCTTGACCTTAGTTGAGTGTGTTGGGCCGATGACCAAAATTTGGTCCTCACAGCTAGGACAATGTCCCAGAAAAATCACAGAATCTGAAGGGTTGGAAGAGACTTCCAGGGATCATGGAGTCCAAACTCCCCTGGCCAGAGGAGGATGAGCAGGATCACTCAGTGTGGGGGCACCCAGGAATGTGTCCAGGTGGGATTTGAATGTCTCCAGAGAAGGAAAAGTCCAGATGGAGTCTGGAGTGGGGTGCTGATCTCCAGGGAACAAAGCCAGTCCTGTTATTAATAGTCATAATACAAACATTAATGTGGTTCTTACCACTTTGAGCTTCCTATCAGTCTATTTCTTGAGGTCAGCAAAGTAAGACATCTGGAAACAGCTGTGGGAACTGCCTGGGGCTCTGCAGGGACTGTTTCTTCCATTAATGTTCACTGTTGGAAGCAATGAGAAAGCAAAAAAAAAAAAAAAATTAATGCTGTGGATCTGATCCCCTCTTCTTTCCCCTTTCTTCCTCTCGTTGGACAGGATGAAACCAACCCCTTGAGGGCATGATGGGTGTGATGGGCCTGCAAATGGGACAAACTGGGAAGAGGCAGAACCTGGGACTGGGGGGTTCTTTCATCCTGAAGCCCAACTCCTGGGGCTCTTTTCTATTTTGTCACTGGGGGGCATGGAATAAGCTTCCAGCTTCGATGTTCTCTGGGAGGTTGCTGGAATTATAGTAGAGGGGATGGCTCTTGGCTTGCAGGGGGAATCTGTGGTCTGGCTGAGCAATCAAAGAGGGTGGTAATAGCCAGAGCTGAACTATCTGGGTTGCTGGGTAATGCAAAATGCCATTATTCATTTTGTTAGCTGCAAATGGTCTTTATTTACATTTCCACTTAGCTAGGTAGTTTTCTCAAGGCTCCAAGAATCCAAGACACAGACGTGTTATTAAGACA
>NC_092423.1:1645392-1760392 GCF_036169615.1 Heliangelus exortis
TAGGTTGTATGGTCCCTTGCAAGACCCTAAACTCCATGTGGGATATGAAAGGGAGATCTGAGCTTCAGCTGATGTGAAGCAAAAGGGTTTTGTGTGTTCCATGAGAAACCAATCCAGCTTTAGTGGTGAGGAGGAAAGGGTTGTCCTTTAATCATTCCAGGGCTTCTGGTCCTGAGGCTCTGCCTGTGCTGAGGAATTTTCCTATTCGTTTGGCTAAGAGTAAGGAAAAAAGAAAAAAAGAATAGTTAAAAAAAAAAAAAAAAAAAAGAAGTGTAGAGAGTTATTAAGAGCAACAATAAATTAGCTTTTCCTCAGCAAAACGAGAGGGGAATAAATAACATTCTGTTTGGTTTGACAAAAAGTCAAACAGCAAAACACTCTGAGCAAGAAGCAAATGTGGCTGCAGTGCCTGAGGGACACAGAGGCTCAGATGTCCCCACTCCCCTGGCCCCATGGGACAGGCAGCATTTCCCATAATTAACTACAGCAACACATGGGAATGGAGACATCTGAATCCTGGGAAATGGAGTTTCACTTTGAGAGGTCTCCACTCTGGAAACCAAGACAATTTGCTGTTGCCAATACACTGGTGCTTGGCTTCAATGCTGCTTTCTCATAAACTGAATTTCTGAGAATTAATAATTTTTTAAAAATCTAAATTTTGTTCTAAAAGCAGGAAGACTGCCTAAAAAGAGTCCTGGTGAAACAATTTGCTTTTCATAAACTGGGGAAAAGTTGAAGACCTGTCCATGTAATTCATAATTATTTTCAGGATAATTTATTTACTCTCTCCTAGAGCCACCAGTGTGATAACCAGCTACTGGGGTTATTCTATAAAAAATTTAAAAATTTTTTAAAATTCTATTAAACCTTTGGAAAGTTTGAAGTCTCAGCTTGGCAGGGTGCTGGGACATCTCATATAAATTATAATAATAAAAGTGTTGGAGCAGATGATCCTTGAGGTCCCTTTCAGACACATTCTATGATCCTATGCAGACCAGTCCTGGCTACCTGAAATGTGACCATGAAGAGAAGTTTGTTTTTCTACAGAAGGTGGGAGAAAAGGGTTAAAGTAGGGGAAGAAGTTGTGTCTGAGTCTCCATCCAGAGCCTACATGAGACAGTGAGGTGTAATGAAAAGCCCTAACAAGGATTTAGGGGAGCAAAGGAGATGAGGATGGAGAAAACACAAGGAATCCATGGGCTGATTCAGTTCCTTTTTCCATGACTGAGATTTGGTGCTCAGCAGCTGCCTGCAAGCTGATAGCTTTATTCTCTCTCTTTATCCTATATATATAAATGATATATATGATAAAAATGATATATTTAAAGTCTCAACTCACTTTGGGATTATTTTGCATGAGTTTCAGCCTCTTTGGTTTCATGGTGAGCACCCTGTAATAGTGAGTGATGCCTGGAGGCCCTGGATGATTTCTGAGGGAAAAATTAGAATATCAGCTGGAATTCTATGAAATATGAAAACATGAAAACATGAAAATATGAAAATATGAAAATATGAAAGAGCAGGAAGGTTTCCTCCCAGTATACAGAAGAGGGAGGGATGCAGCTGAAGCTCAGAGGCTTCCAGGTCTTTGGGTGACTTTGCTGTAGCAGATGGTTTGGAAGAGAAGAACAGGAGGAGAAACTGCATCCATGGGTTATTTTCCTTGTTATTTCCTTTCACTTGTCTCCCATTCAGGTGAAAAATCTTCATTCAGGGGGCTCACACAAAAACCTTTAAAGACATTCCCAAGTTCATCCATCCAGAGCCATCAGACATGAGATGGAAGGGAGCAGCAGCACGGAGATGAGGATAATACCCTCAAAATAGAGTTTGGGAAGGGGATAAGAGGTGTCTTCCATAAAGGGTTGTCCAGAAAGACACCAGAAGAGAGCAAAATTCACCAGGACCTTCCTGTTGGCTTGGTGCATCTCTAAAAAAACATTCTGGCTCCATCCAGAAGGCATCAAGAGAAGAACTGAGCTCAAAGGCTCAGCATCCTCCTCCTCTGAGTTATATTTTAATTTAAAACTTGATTTTTTTTTTTCAACAGTTGCCTCTGAGTCATATTTTACTTTAAAACTTGATTTTTTTTTTTCAACAGTTGCCTCTGAGTCATATTTTACTTTAAAACTTGATTTTTTTTTTTCAACAGTTGCCTCTGAGTCATATTTTACTTTAAAACTTGATTTTTTTTTTTCAACAGTTGCCTCTGAGTCATATTTTACTTTAAAACTTGATTTTTTTTTTTCAACAGTTGCCTCTGAGTCATATTTTACTTTAAAACTTGATTTTTTTTTTTCAACAGTTGAATCAAAACATCAGAACAACTCTATTTCTCATGAACCCAACACCTGCTAGGGGATATGGACAGAAGTGGAATCAGGAAAACATGACTGGCATTTTGCAAGGTGTAGCAGTATTCCTTTAGGCCAATGCAGAACAATAAAACCAATGAAGAAAAAAAAAAAACAAAACAAAAACCAACTTTCTCCAAACAAAGAGCAGAGGCAAGAGATAATGTGGAAACAGGACACGTGAAAGCATTTTTGGCATAACTGAGTTGTTACATATCTAATTAGTGCAAATCTGATTAGCTTAGGTGGGTTAAACAGTCATGAAGGTGAAAACCTTCATGAAAAGTGTTTGTTTCCCTTTTTTTTTTTTTTTTTTTCCTTTCTCCTTACTTTAAAAATAGTAGAAAAACCAAGTTTATTAAAAACTAGTTTATGTCCCTTATGATATTAGTAACTGAAATGTCCCTTAAAATCCCCTCAGAGCACAGAGATACAAGGTGGAGTTGGCTGAAAGTAAGAATTGGTTTCCTTATCAGGTGTGATAAAACATCAGCAATGTCAGAAATAATGGTCAAGGTTTGTAGGTTTGGTGTGGGTTTTTGGTTGGGTTTTTTGGTTGGTTGTTTTGGTTTGGTTTTGGTTTATTTGTTTGGGGTTTTTTTGTTTGATTGGTTGGTAGGCTTTTAATATCTGTATAATTGAATGAAGGCTAGAAATTTCCTTTTTAGAAAAAGGATGTGGAAAGCAGAATTTCATCATTAGGAATGTCAATCATGCTACACTGTGGCACACCTTAAAAATTGCTTTTATTCCCATGGGAAGGAAATCATCATTAATCTCTGTGTGTGTCTGCAGACAAATACACATAAAGACAGATAAATAATAAGTGAGAGGGGCAACGTATGCCCTGAGGGGCACAGAAATATGTACCTTTGTCCAGGTGTGTTTATCACAGAATCCCAGACTGTCAGAAGTTGGAAGGGACCTCTGGAGAACATCTCCTCCAACCTCCTTGCCATGGGGACACCTCTCATCCAGCCCAGGTTGCTCCAAGCCTCCTCCAACCTGGCCTTGAACACCTCCAGGGAGGGGGCAGCCACAGCTTCTCTGGGCAATCTGGTCC
Organism: Heliangelus exortis; assembly: GCF_036169615.1. Taxonomy (NCBI): domain Eukaryota; kingdom Metazoa; phylum Chordata; class Aves; order Apodiformes; family Trochilidae; genus Heliangelus; species Heliangelus exortis. The sequence goes on from NC_092423.1 coordinate 1,648,813, forward strand.
AGAGGCTCAGCACCCTCCTGCTGAAGAACTTCTTCCTCAGCTCCAGCCTGAACCTCTTCTCCTGCAGTTTCAATCCATTTCCCCTTGTCCTCTGGCTGGACACTCTGAGGAAAAGTCCCTCTGCAGCCTTCCTGGAGGTTCCCTTCAGGGATTGGGGGGCAGCTCTAAGGTCCCCCTGGAGTCTTCTCTTCTCCAGGCTGAACAATCCCAGCTCCTCAGCCTCTCCTGGGAGCAGAGCTGCTCCAGATAGGATCCAAATGGGAATTAAGAAGGAGTCACTTGTCTTGTCACTTGTCACTGGGGAGAAGAGACCAACCCCCCTCCCCTCAGCCTCCTTTGCTCCAGGCTGAGCATCCTTGAGCTGCTCCTCCTAGGATTTGTTCTCCAGACCCTTCCTCAGCTTGCTTGCCCTTCTCTTGCCTTGGTTTAGCAGCTAGCAAAGCATTGGAGAGGCTTTTTGTGCTCTACCACCCTGAGCATCCTATGGAGGGAGCCCATTTTCTTCTGTCTTAAACAACTACAACTCCAGATCCCAGAATCCCAGAATGTTTTAGGTTGGAAGAGACCTCCAAGCTCATCCAGCCCAACACCATCATCTAACTACTAAACCATGACCAGGTCCAAATGCCTTTTAAGTGCCTCCAGGGATGGTGACCCCACCACTGAAGCATCATTTTGGGACTGAGAATTCATTTAAGGAAAGAGCTGCGTCAGGTCAGGCTTTTTTAAGAAGAGGCCATTCCATTACTTACTGGAGCTTGGAAGTGCAAGAGAAGTCAGGTTTCTTGTTGAAAGCCAAAGTGAAACAACTCCTGCTCCAAAGTGCAGCTTGGATTGTAGAATCCACATCTTTCCCATCTTTCCCTTTCCCCTTTGGTGGAGCTGAGCAGACACACACACATGGTCCATGTGCTCCAGCTCCTCAGACCTGGCACAGCTGCACCCTTATCTTCTGCATCAGCATCCCAGACCTTTTCCTGCTGACAGAAGAGAAATGTTTAGAGAAGAAAGCTGTGGGAAAGCAGCATTCCTGCTGGCACGTCCTCCCGTGCCTTGCTTTCAGTCACAAATAAATAACAGCATGGAGAGCTTTTAGCTGGGTCCTGTGACAGTGGCTGAAACCAGAAAACTCTCTGGATTGAGGAGGGTCAGAGCCTGGGCTGCTAAGCAGAGCTGAGATGGTGAAGTAGAGAATTTATTCCAATAAACTTATGAACCCAGGTGAGAAATCCTAGCTGGAAGCCCTGGATCTGGGCAAACAACATGAGGGGTGTGTTCCTGAGCTGCTGCCATCACTGGAAAACACCAAGGAACCCACTGGAGCTTCCATAGCAGTGTTGAGTGCTGTTATGTTATTTCACAGATTCAGAGGAATGGTTTGGGTTGGAAGGGACCTTAAAGCTGATCCAGTTCCAACCCTTCTGCACCAGGGGACCCCTCCCCCAGCCCAGGGGGCTCCAAGCCCCATCCAACCTTCAACACTGCCAGGGATGGGGCAGCCACAGCTTCCTTGGGCAACCTGGGCACCCAGGGGCTCAGCACCCTCACCCCAAACAATTTCCTCCTAATATCTCAACTCAATCTCCTCTCTTCCACTTTGAAACTCTTCCCCCTCATCCTATCACTCCAGGCCCTTGTAAATTGTCCCTCCTCAGCTTTTCTGTGGGCTCTTCAGGTACTGGAAGACTGCTCTAAGGTCTCCCCAGAGCCTCAGGTTTTTATCTAACACAGATGCTGAGGCCAATGTCTCAGCACCCTCAAATTCAAGAATTCCTTCCCCATCTCCAACCTCAATCTCCCCTTTCTCTCCAAGTTTTAACCCATTTCCCTTCTCCTCTCCCTACCCCCCCCGTGTCCAAAGCCCTCCCCCAGCTTTCTTGGAGCCCCTTCAGATATTGGGAGGTTGCTCTGAGCTCACCTGGGAGCCTCCTCTTCTCCAGGCTGAACAACCCCAATCCCTCAGCCTGGCTTCCCAGGGAGCTGCTCAGCCCTCTGAGCATTTCAGTGGCTCTGCTCTGGACACCTTCCAGGAGCTCTGTGTCCTTCTGCTCTTGGGGACTCCAGACCTGGGCACAGAGCTCCAGGTGGGGTCTCACAAAAGCAGAGGATGAGCAGCACCTTCCTGGACCAGCTGTCTGTGCTGCTTTTGATGTACCCAGGACCTGGTTGGTTTCTGGGCTATGAGCACACATTGATGGCTCATTTTTAGCTTCTAGTTCTTTTTGGATCCACCTTGACAGCAACCTGGTTAGCACGGACTTGATTTTCCTTCTCAATCTGAATTCATAACCCCAAAGACTTTTATCTAAATCATTCTGTAAAGATGTCCAAGGAGACTGGATTTTTAGAACATTCTGCGAATGTGGCCTTAGAAAATGAAAAGCACTGCAAGTGTCACCAATCTGAAGGTCAAAAGGAAAGAATTAAGTAATCACTTTGCAAAATCTGCCTGCAATGTTCCTTCCTCTGCTATCAGTGGGTGGGTTGTGGTTTCTGACAATCTATTTGTAATAAAAAGTTTACACTGTAGACTTGTTGCAGTCTCTTGAAATTCGACTCCTGCTGCTGCTGTGGTTATTAAATAAACCATGAGGAATTATTCTTCCTCTCCTCATTGCCTGAGCTTATGGATTTGTCCTCAGTGAACACTCAAGGATGCAGATTTAAGCCTGGAATCCAGGAATAATCAAAGATTCTGGTGTCTGCAGGAAGAATCACCTTGATTTCTCATCCCAATGTCCTTTCTAGAGCACTGGAAAGAGGGGGTGAGCTTCATGGTATTTCCTGACAATTTTTTACTTTTTTTTTGGTGTGTTTTCTTTCTTTTTCCTGGTCTTTACACCAGCATTTTTTTAGGTAAGGAGCTTCTTACTGTTTAAACATAAAAAGAGAGCTGAGATTTGTAATAAAATCGATGTCGGCATCATTAAAGTTTGTCATTCCTATTTGAACTTAGGACATTTCCATACCAAGAATATATAAATAAATGAGAATATATCAATAAATTTATATTCTATATAAATATAAATAAGTGTCCAAGCTCTGGAAGTGATCCAGAGGCCCCTGTGCTGACTCTGCAGCCCCCCATGTAGCTGCTCTAGGAGCAATAGATCCAACTCTTGGGTTAGGAACTGGCTGGAGGGCCGGGCCCAGAGAGTGCTGCTGAACGGGGCTGCATCAAAATGGCAGCCGTGGTGTCCCCCAGGGATCAGTGTTGGGCCCAGTGCTGTTCAATATCTTTATTGATGATTTAGATGAGGGGACTGAGTCCATCATCAGCAAATTTGCAGATGACACTAAGCTGGGGGAAAGTGTGGATCAGCTGGAAGGCAGGAGGGCTCTGCAGAGGGACCTGGACAGACTGGAGAGTTGGGCTGATCCCAAGGGGATGAGGTTCAACATTCCAAGTGCCGGGTCCTGCACTTTGGCCACAAGAACCCCATGGGGAGCTCCAGGCTGGGCACAGAGTGGCAGAAAGGGAGCTGGGAGTCTGGATTGCCAGGAAGCTGAAGAGGAGGCAGCAGTGTGCCCAGGTGGCCAAGAAGGCCAATGGCATCCTGGGCTGGCTCAGGAAGAGCGTGGCCAGCAGGTCCAGGGAAGGGATTCTGCCCCTGTGCTCAGCCCTGGGGAGGCCACAGCTTGAGTCCTGTGTCCAGTTCTGGGCCCCTCAGCTCAGGAAGGAGATTGAGGTGCTGGAGCAGGTCCAGAGAAGAGCAAGGAGGCTGGGAAGGGATCCAGCACAAGTCCTGTGAGGAAGGGCTGAGGGAGCTGGGGGTGTTGAGGCTGGAGAAGAGGAGGCTCAGGGGAGACCTCATCACTCTCTCCAACTCCCTGAAAGGAGGTTGGAGCCAGGGGGGGGTTGGGCTCTTTTCCCAGGCAACTCTCAGCAAGACAAGAGGGCACAAGAGGTCTCAAGTTGTGCCAGGGGAGGTTTAGGTTGGCCATGAGAAAGAATTTCTTTCTGGAGAGGGTGATCAGGCATTGGAATGGGCTGCCCAGGGAAGGGGTGGATTCTCCATCCCTGGAGATATTTCAAAAGAGCCTGGATGTGGCACTCAGTGCCATGGGCTGGGAACCACGGGGGGAGTGGATCAAGGGTTGGACTTGATGAGCTCTGAGGTCCCTTCCAACCCAGCCAATTCTATGATTCTATGAACTCCTACAGCATGGAATGAACATGACCTCAGACCCTAGACCCAAGCCCAAGGTTCAGACTTGTTGCCTTGTCCCAGGTTGGGCTGTGTGGGTCTGTTCTAGTCTCTGTGTCACTCTCTCTGTGGATACCAAAGGTATAAACCTGTCCCTTTGGCATAATAAAGTATTTGGTGACTGCTGCATCCATCTTTCCAGGAATTTCAGCAGGAAAATGCAGGTCTCTTACTCAGTATCCCTAGAAGCTCTGTATCACACCTTATTTCTACCACTGTAAGGAGGGTTGAGATTCTTTTGGAAAATTTATTCTTTTTTTCCTATTTTATACTCATGTGAAACAAATATTTTAGTGACCCTCTAATACCTGCTCCAAATTTTCCACAATGTCAGGGGAAAGTTTTCTCAGTGTGGGGTGGAATTTCAGATGAAAGCCAAACCAGATAAGATCAACATCCTCAGAGGATCCCAAAGAACCCAGATGGAGCTGGAAGGCACAGGGTGAGCTCTCTGTCCACCTTTTACATCCTCTCTGAGTCTTTCAACCAAACTATGAACATTACTGAAGGTTTTATTCCATAGAGAAACCCCAGAATTCTTGGAAAAGGAGTTGGACAAGGTTATCGTGCACCTGTAGATTATGTTTCACTCTCTCTCTTTGCTTGGTTGTGAATTCCTGTAAGAAATTAATATTTTCTTGAACTGTGCCTTAATTCTGGACTTTCTATCCAAAGAGAATGGTCTCTGCCATTCTGGGGAAAATTCAGTTGTGGTAAAGGCACCTTCAGAGTGGACATACCCTGTGTGTGAGATGCTGTGAGGAGGTTCTGAGGTTTTCTTCTCCTTGCAGTGAGCACCTGGAGCAACCCCAGAGCAAAGCAGCTGCCCTGCCCTCCTTGGATTGCCTTTATGAGGATTTAGAGATTTAGTGAAGGATTACAAAAGGGCTGCTCTGAAACTTCTATCTCCACATAGAAAACACTTTTGTCTTCACCTTCAGCCTCATTAGGCTTTCTGTGTTCTCTTGATTCAAGCCAGCAAGTTAACAACCCCCCTTAACAGGTGTAGGATTTGATGGCTGGGTTAGAATATCATCAGCACACTTCCCTTAGACTTCATCCACACCCTCAGTAATGACTGAGAAATCTCCATGAATTCCTTCTTGTCCAAAGTCGAGGAAGCCTGGAGCAGAAGGAAAAAAGGGAAGGGTCTGGCAATGGTTTGATCACTGGAGCAGAGTTGCCTCCTGGCTTGAGTGTCTTGCCTTAGATGTCAGCCATGTGATCATCAAGATAAGGACTGCATCATCATCTTTTGGGTTTATTTCAGCTAAATAAGCTAATCCATGGCTGACAGGAGCCCCTTAAGGGCACTGAAGTGAATGGCCAAATCAGAACAGAGCATTTTCTCCCTGTCTTATCTCCTGGGGTATCTTGGGAACCACCTAGGACAAAAAAAAAATTGGTGTGGCAGGTCTTTTCTTCTCTGGGAAACTTTTTTAGGGATTCACTGGGGACAGGGAAATGTTCCCTGAGGATGCCAGTGAACCTCTAGCCCTGTCCCTCAAATTTAGCTTTTACAGAAGGCAACTCTCCCTGCTTCTGGGGAACCATAACTCAAAGTGTATGGAAAGCCAGAGGGACCTTGAGGAGGAAATTCACACCTGGATAAAGGATGAGGCTCCTTTCTCTTCACTCTTTCCATGCAAATTTCTGATGAATAAACCAATCCCTTTGTTCTATAGTTTTTCTACTCAAAGCAGTGATGTATAAATGAGCACAACTGGTGTGGGATTCATGGATAGGGCAGGAAACATCAACTTTCAGCATCAGGAAGGCAGCATGAGCACAAATACTGCTCAGTTTCCAGCCTGGGTTAGCTGCTCATCATCACAGGGTGTTAAGGCTTTAATAAAACATCAGGAAATATTGATGTAGGAGAAGAGAGGATGAGCCATACACATAAACCCCCCTGATTATTCTATTATTCTATTATTATTATATTATTCTTCTATTCTTCTATTCTTCTATTCTTCTATTCCTCTATTCCATTCCATCCCATCCCATTCCATTCCATTCCATTCCATTCCATTCCATTCCATTCCATTCCATTCCATCCCATTCTTCTGATTATTCAGCACAAGTCCAAATCATAGCACGGAGTTTACAGAAGAAATTGTTTCCACCTGGAAAATCAACAAAGTGCCTCTGCATCTCTCCATCTTCTCTGCAATTAAACCGTGGCAAAGATTAGAAGAACTCTTTGATGTAAAGACAAAAAAATCCAGCTGCCAAAAGAGGAGGGGATGCATCCTAGCAGACCATGTCTAAGGAACACTTGGTAGGTTCCCATCTTGATCACAGGACTGGCACCTAAAGCAAACTTGGACATGAACCTTCTTCCCAAATTTCTGTTTCTTTTGGCAAGACCAAATCACTGATCTGGGATCTCTGATTAATTGAGATCTGAGCCAAGGGAAATTCCTGGGTTAGATGTACAGCCCATTGCTGGGCAGAAGATAACAGAGTTATCCCAGCTTGCCTAAATCCATTTTTTAATGGACTAATCAACTTCTAGTACAGTTCAAAATCCATGCTGAACTTCTGAGCTGCTATTTTATGCCTGGCCATGTAAAACAATCGACTTTGCTCTCTTGTGCAAGAGATTTCTTGGGCAGATTAATTAGCACACTGCCTGGAATAGTTTCCAATTCACAGGATCACAGAATCACCACAACCAACGACCTCTAGGATCACCATGTCCAACTGTCAACATCTCCACCAAATAAAATAAATAAATAAATAAATAAATAAATATATATCAATACCTGTATCACCCACCTGAGCATGTCCTGAAGTTCCTCATCTCCCTGGGTTTTAAACACCTCCAGGGATGGGGACTCCAGCACCTCCCTGGGCAGCCCATTCCAATCCCTGACTGCTCTCTCAGGAAAGAAATCCTTCCTCAGATTTGCTCTAAACCTCCCCTGGGGCAACTTCAGCCCATTCCCTGGGCTCCTCTCATTGTTCCCTGGGGAGAAGAGCCCAGCACCCACCTCCCTACAACCTCCTCTCAGGGAGCTGCAGACAGCAAGAAGGTCTCCTCTCAGCCTCCTCTTCTCCAAACTCAACATTCCCAAGCCCCTCAGATTTCTTCTCCAGACCCTTCCCCACTTGCTTGCCCTTCTCTCAACTCCCTCCAGCCCCTCAATGTCCTTCTTGGAGTGAGGGGCCCAGAACTGAACACAGCCCAGGGGCACCATCCCTGCCCTTCTCCTGCTGGCCACACCATTCCTGATCCAAGCCAGGATGCTGGTGGCCTTTTTGGCCACCTGGGCACACTGCTGGCTCCTATCCAGCTGGGTACCAACCATCACCCCCAGGTCCTTTTCTGCCTGGTATTCATTAGTGTGTGTAGCTCCAGGTACTGAAACATTCAGGGTCTGTAATGTTCCCCTTTGCTACATAACAGGAATTTGGAAAGCTGCAATTCCAGATTTGTACAAGAAGGGTCTGAGCTTGCTGAGAAAATACATTCAAATCCCATCTGAGAAGCAAACAGAGAAGAAGGGAATGGCCTGGGTAAACCAGACTTCAAGTTGTTTTTTTTTGGTTAGTAGTGATAACAGAAAATGTAAGCAAACATAATACTCAACTCAAAAACCAGAAATACTGTTGATTCCTGAGATGGTCATCACTGCAAGGTTTGCTGTTGGGTTGATGCTGCTGGTTTTGCATGGCTAAAGTGGTTTTTGTAGCCAATGCAGAGACCAGGAGCAAAAATCAGATCAATGAAAAGGAGCTACACCTCCCCAGAACCTAAACCCTGTGAGCTCAGTTTGTATTTTTCCCTGCAGCTGGACAATTTTATGGCAAAAGAAGAAAGAAGTGCAGCACAGAGGAGAAGCTGTTGCTGCTGGTTCTGCTGAAATGACATCTTCTCCTCTTTTCCAGCCTGTTTAGATGTGATAGACACCCAGGGTGGTGCCAGCAGACTGGGGAGACTGAAATTATATTTACATTATGATCTAGTGGGCCAAGAGATAAAATGCAATTTACACATCTCACAGGTGTAGGGCAGAGAACTTGGAGTGAGCACCCAGCACAACTTAAAGACTTTGTGGTGTGTATCAGCTGACCAACAAGCACCTAAATTAATTTTATTTAGTGATCCACTTTGGAGCTGCTATGAGATATTTTTTACCTGTCTCCTGGCATAACAGGACAACAGGGAGGTGCCTTGCTTCATTGTCCCTCTTCCAAGAGGGAAGTTTTCACTATCTACAACTCCTGCTCCACTTCTGTGGTAGCTGAGGCAAAGGGAATTATTCCACAACTTTCAGGGAAAGCTTCAGTAACCCTTGGATTAGTTTCTTGGGGGGTGGTGCAACCTACTAAGTATGTCCAAAATGTTGCATGATTGCAGGAATCCATGGGAAAGCAATGAGCATCTCTTCCTCTCTCCTCTGGGTGATGCCTAAAAGTTGGGCATGGCAAAAAAGACTTTGGTATGGTAGAGTTTGTATACACATAGACCCTGCCCCCTCCAGGAAGAGATTTTGGTTTATTGGGGTTATTTTGCTGGTTTATTGGGGTTATTTTGCATCAATCAGTGACTGTTCTTCTGCAGGGCAGTCAGGCTGAAGGATTTGTTTTTAGACACCTGGATTTCATTTCACTGAAATGAAATTTCACCGAATTTTTGTTTCATTTCTGCTGCACCAGACCTTGGCATTGCTGTGGGTTTTCCCCCTGAACCAGACTCTCAGTTTCTTTCATCCATTCTTCCATCTCTACTTTTGTTTTCATTTGAACTGAGTGCCAGTTACTACATTCAGCTCCTCACAACAGAGTCGTGGGCCAAAACAAACCCTTGTCTTGTGGCTTTTGTTCCCTTCAATGCCAACCTTTTAGGACCACTGTCTGCTTTTTGCTCTGTGTCCAACAGTCTGCACACTGAGGATCTGATTAACCCCCATGATTCTGATTAATATTACACCTTGAAGGAGATTTCACAGTTAAGCAGTGAAAAAGGGCAAAAGAGTGAAAAATCACAGCTATAAAACCCCCATGCAGTAACTCTTCATTCCATGTAGTCCCTCTGGGTTGCTGTCTCTCCCTCCTCCAGCACATAGAATCATAGAATCATAGGGGTTGGAAGGGATCTTTCCCCATTTTAATATTATTAATATAATTAATATTATTAATATATTACATTAATGGGTTACATTTAGCATGATCCCCACCCGTGTTGGTAGCTCTAATAAGGACAGAGCAGGTGAGGAACTTCAGCCAACTAAAGATCTTCTGGTCATGGTCCCTTTCAAATGGTTTTTTGGAGGAAGAGGAACTTTTTTCCATTCCCCTCCCCACAAACTGGTGGAAAACCTCCCCTTCAACTACCAAGAAGAAATTATCTTACTAAATGTAGAAGTTTACACCTGCTTGGGCCATACCAGAGCACTGACCTCCACCTCTCTTGCCCTAAAATGAACATTTACAAAAGGCCAGGCCAACTGGGATGTAAAAAAATGCCCTTTTCTCTACTGTCTATGAAGTAGATCAAGTTTTGTAGCTCAGATGGAGATAGGAACAGTGTGGGTGAAATCAAAGTCACAGTGTGTGATTTATCTTCCAACTTTACATAGCCAAGGATGACACTTTCAAGGACAGGGGAAACCTTGGCACTTGCTTTAAAAGATGAGCTGGGCTTTTGTGTGGGTTCATTAGACCTTCACTAACATGGGGAGGCTTGGGACAACTACAGAAAATGGAGATAGCCAAGAGAATCCCATTCCTGATCCCTTTTAAAACTGCTTTTCTCCTCTAGATTACACATTGGAAAGGAATTCTTTGCTGTGAGGTTAGTGAGACCCTGGCCCTGGTTGCCCAGAGAAATTGTGGCTGCCCCATCCCTGGAAGCATTCAAATCCAGGTTGGATGGGGCTTGGAGCAACCTGGTTTAGTGAGAGGTGTTGGAATTAAATGATCTTTAAGGATCCTTCCAACCCAAACCATAGGATGAAATGATTCTGTGCTCTCAGATATAATTTATTTATTGCAGCTCCAGCAGCCAAGCCAGGGATGTGAGCTCTTCCCACCACCTCAATGCAAACCCAACCAAGACTCACATTCAGCTTTACTTTAAATGGGGTAAATTTTATTTTAAATGTGTGCCAGGCAGGGGAGCAGAATCCTTTTATGTGACAGCTCTGTGGCAGCACCTGGCAGAGGAGAGAAGAATAGGGAACAGCTGGGAGTGGTACTGGAGCCACATGCTCCAACTAAATCCAGAAAAGCAAAACTCTGCCCAGAATCACCTTTGAAAGCACTGTGGGGATCACCTTAATTAGATTCTTATTTGACTTCTGTTCATCTAATTGAGACCTTATTGCATTTGACCAATTTGCTGCCAGCCAGGTTTTGAGTTAGTTTGAGAACAACTGCACTTTTTTCCCACAACTGTTTCAATTCATTGCTTCATAAAAATGTCAGAGTTACAATCTGAGCCTTGATCTCAGCTCTGTAGCTAGGAGTGGAACATAAAAATTTGAAATGATTTGAAAATATAAAGATTTTAAGTCAAACTTAGGAATAAGGGCGGAACTTCAAGTGTTCCCAAAGCCAGAAGTGCAAAGCAGGGAGAATTCTGAGCCCTTGATATAGAATCATGGGTTTGGGTTGGAAGAGACCTTAAAACTCATCCAGTTCCAAACCCCTGCATGGTCAGGGACCCCTCCCCCAGCCCAGGGGGCTCCAAGCCCCATCCAACCTTCAACACTGCCAGGGATGGGGCAGCCACAGCTTCCTTGGGCAACCTGGGCACCCAGGGGCTCAGCACCCTCACAGGGAAGAATTTCCTCCTAATATCTCAACTCAATCTCCTCTCTTCCACTTTGAAACTGCTCCCCCTCATCCTATCACTCCAGGCCCTTGTAAATTGTCCCTCCTCAGCTTTTCTGTGGGCTCTTCAGGTACTGGAAGACTGCTCTAAGGTCTCCCCAGAGCCTCAGGTTTTTATCTAACACAGATGCTGAGGCCAATGTCTCAGCACCCTCAAATTCAAGAATTCCTTCCCCATCTCCAACCTCAGTCTCCCCTTTCTCTCCAAGTTTTAACCCATTTCCCTTGTCCTCTCCCTACCCCCCCGTGTCCAAAGCCCTCCCCCAGCTTTCTTGGAGCCCCTTCAGATATTGGAAGGTTGCTCTGAGCTCACCTGGGAGCCTCCTCTTCTCCAGGCTGAACAACCCCAATCCCTCAGCCTGGCTTCCCAGGGAGCTGCTCAGCCCTCTGAGCATTTCAGTGGCTCTGCTCTGGACACCTTCCAGGAGCTCTGTGTCCTTCTGCTCTTGGGGACTCCAGAACTGGACTCAGGACTCCAGGTGGGGTCTCAGAAAAGCAGAGGATGAGCAGCACCTTCCTGGACCAGCTGTCTGTGCTGCTTTTGATGTACCCAGGACCTGGTTGGTTTCTGGGCTGTGAGCACACATTGATGGCTCATTTTTAGCTTATATTGAAGATGTTCTTTGGGATCACCATAGGTGGTTTTGTTGCTTCAATATGGCACTTAAAAGCTGTTTTAGCATGGAAAAAACACAATTCCAAAGGGAAAGAGAAAGCCAGGGTGACATCCTTTGCCTGTCAGGAGTCTTTTCAAACCTGTCTGGCTGCAGCTTCTGGAGGTGTCAGGGTGTCCAGGGGAGGCTCAGCAACAAACTGGGGACACACAAAGAGGCTGCCTGGGGTCTGGGGAAAAAATTTCCTCCCCCCAGCTTCATGGGAGACCGTGAACCTTGACTTTTCTTCTTCACCAGGAACTTTTTGCTGACAAAAACAGCACCAAAATGTCATGAAAACAAAACCCTGGTGCAAACATGGCTTCTCAATTTAAAGAAAGGAGAAAAAGCTTTCAGGATAAAAGGAAAAAGCTGAGGGGCACCAGGGAGAGGGATTCCTGAGTGTGGAATATTTCCCATGCCACTTCTGGTTATTCTTGGGTTCCTCAGCAAGAAAAGGTCTTCAGCTACAGGGTTTGGAGAGGAGAGAACAAGTGGATGGAGTGGTAGTTCCAGGAAAGACCTGGAACTGAGAACCTGGAACCTCCATCCTCTTTACCCCCAGAAGAAAAGGGGATGAGGTCAAAACCTGCCCATGCAGATCTGTCCACCTGGGCAGCAGACAAGGCCAAATAACGTGAGCTTTTTGAGCATAATCAGACAATTTCACCATCAGATGAACAATCTGTGGTTGGAAGGGAAGGATTTTCCATAGAAACAAAGCAGGATAACTTTGGAGGAAGTCTGAATGAAAGCCAGAATCACACAAGGTGGCAGTGCAGATTGTCAGCAGGGGCTTCTGGACATCAGCAAAAAGCTAAAAATAATCCTGTTGGATCAGATACAGCAGGAGAAACCAGAAACTCACCAAGGATGCTGCTACATTGGCTGGAGCTTTGCTTGGGTGACTCAGTTGCCCATAAATCCACAAGACAACATATTGGCTGATTACTGATTAATCTTACGAATTAATGGCCATCACTTATCAATTTCCATTTGTTTCCTTCTGGAATAGATCTGATTTTTTCATTGTCATTCTCTGGATGTGATCAGCAGGGCCAAGCTGCAGGGAGCTGGTAGCTGGAAGACCCCAGATGACTTCTCATATAGCTGTGAGATCCTTTGGGGTGTCAGTCCCCCAAAGGAACTTTATCTGAATGTGCTGCTTTGATCTGACACCCAAAATGACCTCCAATGAGCTCTGTTGTCCTCTGATCAGGAGAGGAAACATTCAGCCAGTATTTAAATAGACAGATAAATCTGAATCTGGATATATTTTAAAGCTGAAGACCAGGTAAACAGACAAACCAAATCATTTCGGTGTCTTGGATCCTTAATTCCTTCTGTAGATCCAACATAACATAGAATTTATAAAGAATTATAAATTATAATTTATAATTAACCTTCAAAATTCTGTGATTTAAACATTTCCCTGTGTCCAAGGTTCAGAGGACCAGGAGAGAAAAAATTAAGCACCTACCCAGGGCACCACCAGTAACCCCCAGCAAGATACAACGAGGAGCAGCTGAGCCTATGGGGAGGAGAGGATGGGTCAGCTGACCCAAATGGACCAATCACAGTGCTCCTTCCTATGGTGCTCAGAATATAATGGCCCTAAGAGAGTTTTCTTTTGGTTTTTCTGGCTGGTGTAGGATCTGGTTGTTTGCTGCTTCTTTTTTTCATCACTGGAGAAGAACGTTGTTCCTTAAGCCACGTCACCTTCTGCCTTCCCAGTAGGACCAGTTTGGTTTCTTTGGGCTCTTACTGGGAGTCTGGACTTGTGCACCCCATCTGCTGCTGAATCCAGTGTGGGACTTTTCTGGTTGGGAAGTAGTTACCAGTTGAAGAGGGTGAGTTCTGTATTTATATATTTTATATAAATTGGTACTTCACTAGCACTGCTACTACTTTGTTAAACCTCCCCTAATTTTTTCCTTCCAACCTTCAAGTCCCTCTCCCTCATTCCCTTCCTCATCTTCCCCTGGGAGGGCAGTGGGGGAACAACAGGGAGGATCTGTCACCAAGTTGCCACCTAAAATTGTGACACCCTGACTGGGGGGGGGGGAGAAATAAAATAGAAAAATGTCAGGTTATAAGGCAAACAACAGCTCCTTGTTCCCTTCCTCCTTTCCTCTCTGGGGTGTTGTCCCAGGGCTCCAGTTCTGATGCCAATGTCCACGCCATGGGCTGTTTCCCACTGAAACTGGAACTAAATATTGGTTTCATGCAACGAGGCTGGGGCCATGGTAGGAGACATCTTTAGTGCCTTCCAAATTTTTTTTAACCTTCACCATAGGCTGTGTGACCTTGAATTTATTTCAACATTTCTTTTGGCTGCAGCAGGTAGTAGCTGTGAGGCTTTTCTGGGGAAATGGTTCAGAGTTCTGCTGAAACAAGAGTGTAGACAACCCCTCGGGTTGTGTGTTGAAGATTTTTTTGAAGGCAGAACCCAGATTTCTGCAATTTATGCAGAGATGCAATGGCATTTCCAGCTGTGGATGCATCAGCTGATAGTCCTGAGACCAACCAGCCCTGGGGTTAGATCTTAGACCTTAAAAACCACTACAAGATGCTCCACCTGAGGTTGTAGCTCAGCTGGGTGTAAAATCTGGGTGTAAAAGTCCCTTTTCCCAGCTCTCAGCCATTACTCTTTCACATCCTCCAGCACAACTGCACACGTGGTCAGACCCTCGCTTGGGTCGTGCCAAAATTATCTAGGTTAGCTTAGAAACTCTAGAAGAGAATTTTGCTATTTTTGCTGTGGTTTCAACCCAGACAATTTTGTCAGGAGTGTGTTTGGAAGCAATTAGCAGAGAGCCATGCCAGCACAGAAGAGGAGGAGGAGGAGGAGGAAGGAACTGGAAGCAGCTTGGGAAGGATTGGTAATGATAACCTCGTAGAGCAGATGAGTGGCAGCCCAAGCAGCAGATGTGGCCCCAAGCCAAGTGGTGTAAAAATATACTGTGAGGCACTCTGGAAAATCCTCCCATGATGACCTTGGTGGTTAAAATGGTCCTAATTTTAAAGTTCAGATCCCACAGAGGCACCTGGATGAAGGGTGGAACTGGATGAAGGTTTACAACCATGAGCACCTGCTAAATATTGAAGGATTGAATGAGTTATAGGGTAATGACAAAGTGATGGGGGTGACCTCTGCCAGGTCACTGATGCCATCATGATGGGACACAGACAAAGCTGTGAGCAAAGAAGAGTTTTTCCTCATGGAAGCAACAGCAGGAGCTTCATCCGTGGTGACTGAAACTCAGGTAACATCAAGCAAACAAAAAACTGGAAAGAAAACCTGGAGGCAGGGAAGTGCCTTAATTCCTTCTCAGCTTTGTCCCAGCTTCTGAAATCAAACCCCATTATTAAATCAAAACTCGAGGTTGTTTTCCTCAGGTTCTAATTCCTGGGTTCTTAGGAGAGATCCCAAATTTATTGGGAGGTGGGTGGATAAAGGGGATCAGCAGCACAAATTTAGAGTTTGCAGAAGGTGATTGTGAAACCTCCAGCAGCCCCTGGGGAGGTTAAAATCTTGATGCTCAACTTCTCAAAGTGTAAGTTAACTTCTGGTTGCTTGCTTGCTCTTGATTTCCCTGCCAAAATTCCAACATAACAATAATAAAGAGGCAAAACAACTTTTCCCCAGATTGCTTTCTGGTGACTACTCCCATTTGCGTAAACCTTTTTTTTTTTTCAGCCCACATGGATCTTTGGGTCATGGCCACGTTTCGTGCTCGGAGAGGGATCTGAGAGCTCCTCTCCAGAAGTGTCCCCTAAACAACTGAGGTGGAGACAGCCTCAGCACACAACAGAAAGCTGAATTTATTAGGAGAGCAGGCTGCTGAAAAGGAGGAAAATGGCATTTTTGTCAACTCTGAAGCTTTGCCAGCAAGAGGAGAGGTTAAGAGCAGCAAGAACAGTCCTGGCCTCAGAGGCTTGTGTGCTCTTTTCCATCTGATAATAGACTAGAAGAGAATAAAATTGCATTAATTGGAATAAAAATCGAGCAGACTTCTATCAGGGGAATCGAGTTCAAGGGCTATAATTTGAAGAGTGTTTCTGGAGGCATCTGATCATTTCTGGGGGGTGCAGATGTGAAGGTGGATGAAGCAAGAGGAGTTTGAAATAAAACACAGAAGTGGCAGGAATTCCCACTGGTAGCTGTGCTGAGAAGTCCTGGGATGTTGCATCCTGGGAATCTGCTGTGATGGATGCTGAACACTCCATGGATAAAACAACCCATCCACCTACAGTTTTCTCAGTGTCAGGGTTTAACCCTGGCCTGGCAATTAAACTGAGTGACAGATTCTCCCTATTAATCTCTTTCTCCTCCCTGATAAAGAAAGGAGAGAGAATAAGGGAGAGAGACTGAAGGGTTGGGAACTAAACTACACAGATTTAATGAAACAGGAATGATAAATAGGAAAAATTACTAAATCTGTACAAATCTACAAGAAAATTGATCCCAGGTTCCTCCCCCCTTTCCCCCAATAACTCTCAGGTCACCCCCGAGGCTGCAGGGCAGCCCTGGGAAAGTCCAGGCTGGAATCCTGGGGTCAGCAGCAGTTGGGAGCTGGAGGCAGGAACACACAGATTCAGGCTGGGATGGATCAGGAGCACAGGCAGAGGAAGGGATGGAATCCTCCCAAGATGCTGAAGCAAACAGGGAACGGGTGAAGAAAGGGAAGTAGGAAGGGGTTTGACCCTTGTGATCCCTCAAATTTCTCCTGAGGATGAGGTGTATGGGATGGAATCCTCTGTTTGGTCAGTTCTGGCATCTCTCTTGTCTGTTCCTCCCCAAAGGAGGCTGCAGGTGGGACCTCTTTATTCCTTCTGGAGGGCAAAATGTTCCTCAGAACTGAGCAGTGTCCCTGGTTCTGCAGCTCATTCCTAGCAGGAATTCTAACCCTGGAGTGTGATCAGTCCCAGAGCAGCCACTGACTGAGAAACTTGCTGTTCATTTCAGCAGTGCAGCTCCTGACAAGAGACTGAGCTGAAAGCAAAAGTACAAGACAGAAAATCCCCTTTATCCTGGCCCAAACCAGGACACTCAGTCAGGACATGAAGACTCCATGGAGAAGGAACTGTCTGGAAGGACTTGCTCAGCCTTGCAGAAGTACTCAGTGGATATTTTCCTTCTCAGTTCAGCTTGCAATGGTCTGGAACAAACCTGTGCTCTGGGGGCCTTACCACAAATTCAGGTTTAACCATGGGGTTCCACACCCATTTGCATTGCTTTCTATTTTTTTCCAGGATCACCTCTGCTCCTCAACAAAATGAGGCAGGGGCTGATTATCTGACATCAAAATCAACTGGGAGGATCTGGCCATTTCCATACCATTCACTCCCTTTCTTTCCAGGACAGGATGAGCCCATCCATTGAGAATGATCCCTGGACCACACTAACACCCCAAATGCCCCAAAACCTTTTGATGGGGCTGATTTCCACCAAATCCATGGCAGAGATTCCTCATATAATCTGGAAGTATAAATGATGAAGTTCCAGCTCCTGGAACCCCTCTCAGACCCCTGTTTAACTTCCTGGTGTAGATATTTGTTTATTACCACTCTACATTCATGGTTTTTTTTGCTCACACGTTCCAGTTTGGAGCAAACAAATTGGTTCCCTTGGAAACTTTGCTCTGGGATGTCCTCCCTGCAGACCAGAAATTTGCTTTCTACAGTGTGGTTGCAAGAAAGAGAAAGAAAAAGCAAATATATACACAAATATATGGCTAAAGAAAAAAATATCTATACAATAATCACTAGAACTATAAATAAAATGATAACTTTATCACTTTAAGTATAAATGGTCACATTCTGAGCAGAAAATATTCTCCTGTAGTGCTTTCCACTCACACTGGAAGACTGGAGCTATCTCAGCTGAACATTTTTTGTTCTTGTAGTCCCCAAAATTACCTTAAAACATATCAGGCAATCGAATTGTTCAAAGTCTGAAAATCTTAGGAGGGTGTTTGAGTGCTGGGCTGGGGCAGAATGATGGGAAGAGCTCCCCAGGCT
The DNA here is from genome assembly GCF_036169615.1 of Heliangelus exortis. Taxonomy (NCBI): domain Eukaryota; kingdom Metazoa; phylum Chordata; class Aves; order Apodiformes; family Trochilidae; genus Heliangelus; species Heliangelus exortis. Next base: position 1,666,541 of record NC_092423.1, read on the forward strand.
GCCACTGCTGCTGGAGGGACAAAGCAAAGGATGAGTCTCAGGTGGGTGAAGTGTCTGTGGGATTGCATAGAGGGATGGGAACCTGGGATGGGGAAGGGATTTTGGGGTGCTGAACATGCTGTGGGGAGGAGAAGGGAGAGTTGAAAGCTTCCACGTGATAGCTGCTTTGGTTAGGTTTGGGTTTTCCTTTAGTTTGGTTTGTTTATTGACCTAAATTACCTTTTTTTTTAATTTTTTCCCCCTTTTTTATTATTTCCTTTTTCCTTTTCTCTTTTCTCTTATTTCTCTTTTCTCTTTTTTTTTTTTCTTTTTTCTCTTTTCTTTTTTCTCTTTTCTCTCTTTTCTCTTTTCCCTCTTTTCTCTTTTCTCTTTTTTCTTCTTTCTTTCTTTCTTCTCTTTTCTCTTTTTTCTTCTTTCTTTCTTTCTTCTCTTTTCTCCTTTTTCCTTTCTCCTTTCTCCTTTCTCCTTTCTCCTTTCTCCTTTCTCCTTTCTCCTTTCTCCTTTCTCCTTTCTTTTTTCTTTTTTCTTTTTTCTTTTTTCTTTTTTCTCTTTTCTCTTTTCTCTCTTCTCTCTTCTCTCTTCTCTCTTCTCTCTTCTCTCTTCTCTCCTCTCTCCTCTCTCCTCTCTCCTCTCTCCTCTCTCCTCTCTTCTCTCTTCTCTCTTCTCTCTTCTCTCTTCTCTCTTCTCTCTTCTCTCTTCTCTCTTCTCTCTCTCCTCTCTCCTCTCTCCTCTCTCCTCTCTCCTCTCTCCTCTCTCCTCTCTCCTCTCTCCTCTCTCCTCTCTCCTCTCTCCTCTCTCCTCTCTCCTCTCTCCTCTCTCCTCTCTCCTCTCTCCTCTCTCCTCTCTCCTCTCTCCTCTCTCCTCTCTCCTCTCTCCTCTCTCCTCTCTCCTCTCTCCTCTCTCCTCTCTCCTCTCTCCTCTCTCCTCTCTCCTCTTCCCTCTTCCCTCTTCCCTCTTTTTCTTTTTTCCTATTGACACCCAGCTAATTATTACACCCACCTTGGCACTGTAAATCCCCCAAAATGCATTTGACTCGAAGCCGTCCAAATATCTGAGTGCACTTGTTTATTTCATTCCTTCAATGAAAGAAAAAAAAAAAAAAAGAATTAACAAAGAGCACTACGTGTGTTTTGGGGCTTTTAATAATACTGTTCAGCTCTCTCCAGCCAGGAAGGACATTCCCTTCCCTTGGCTCCAAGTCCATTTTCCAATTGCATGTTTAATTGCTAATCTAGTGGTCTCTGGGGAGCCCAGATAAGATCAGGTGAAACTGGTAGCTTCTTATTTCACAGAAATTTCCAAATTAGGGCTTCAGTGCTTCCACATTTGCCTTTTCCTGGCTGATAATGGATATTGCTGGGCACATCATCCTAACTCTTGCTGCTCCTCGTGCCTCTTTGTCTGAAGCTACTTAAGGGCTAGAAGATTGTCTGCACACACAGAAAAGATTTCTCTGGACACAGGAAAAACTGAGGAGGAATAATATTTTCCTCCTGCATCACTTCAGAAGAGACACATTCCCAAGGCCACCCAGAGAAGCTGTGTCAGAGCTGGGTACCATCCTCCAGGCTCCTAAGTCCCCCACCCAGTTTATTTGTCTCATTTTCCCTGCTTTAGTCATTTCTGAATGGCTCACACCAGTGTACATGGTTCTGGCAGCAGGGAGTTCAGTTATGATTTGGTAGCAAAATATTTGAACCATAAAGCTTCCAAGAAAAAAAAAACAAAAAACTTTCCAGTGCAGAAACCCATTTATTTCATCCTTCACCACTTCTGCCCTGGGCTGGTTTGATGTCTCCCAGGTCCAGAGAGCTTGGGCTCAAATCTTTTTCCATTAGTGACCAGGACCTTCTTAATCAGCCCTGGCTTCTGCTTCAAGTTGGGTAATGTCTGGGCCATTGGGAAGAGAATCTCCTTCTGTTTGTTCCATTTTTAAGTGGTTTCTGGAGACCATCTCGAAACACAGACTGCCCAGGCAGCACTCACACACCTGCTCATCTAAAGAGGTTTTCCAGATGTAGACTTCCCTGTTGGTCGTAATAAATGTATTCCTTTAATTCCTGGACAGTCCTCACAGTCTTTTTTTTATTTTTTATTTTTTTTTAACTGGTCAATCTGAAAGCCATTCCCAGATGTAGCTTTATCTGGTTGTGCTGAATGCAATAATCAGAAGTGGTTTGAAAGCTCTGGCTGGGATTTCTGTGATGAGGATATATATATATATATTTTTTTTTTTCCTGGGGTATTCCCAAGTAAAATGCATATTAAGATAAAAGCTGTGCTCCCAAAAAGGTTTCCTATTTTTGGTTACTGCTGGAGAAGGGTTCAATCCCATCACTTAGCAAAGGGTTGTGAGAAACTCCTCATCTTCTTGGCTGAAGTTGGATAAACTGAGAGACATTTCTATTGCACATAGAGGCCCTGAAATTAGGATAAAAATTAGGAAGAAATTCTTGAATTTGAGGGTGCTGAGCCCCTGGGTGCCCAGGTTGCCCAAGGAAGCTGTGGCTGCCCCATCCCTGGAGGTGTTCAAGACCAGGTTGGATGGGGCTTGGAGGCCCCTGGTTTAGAGGGAAGTGTCCCTGGTGGTGGCAGAGGGCTGGAACTGGATGAGCTTTAAATTTTCTGTCAACCCAAACCAGTCTGAGATTCTGTGATATAATTAGTGTAGGAATATTAAACCCCAACAAGATGGAAAAAAAAATCCTACAAAGCAGTACCACCTGGAGCAGATCTGGCTGGGGTTTTTTTTTGTTTTGTTTTGGGGTTTTTTGTTTATTTTGGTTTTTTTCTTTTTTTTCTTTTTTTTTTTTTTTTTTTCCTAGTGGTCGTGCATCTATATTTTCTTTCTTTTTAGCATTTTCCTTGAGGAAGAGGGTTGCTTTCCCCAAGGCATCCCACACACTTCAGAAGGCAGAGAGGTGGCATGTTCCTAGGGATGAAATAATTTGCATTTTGGTAGTGTTGAGGCTGGATTAGCTGTAATACCTTCATAATCTTTATCTAGATCAGAAGGGGGCTCAACTCCTCTCCCTGAGTGGCCAAGCAACCTGGAGAACCTAAATAAATAAACAGAAAAAAAAATGTCTAAGCTATTTGCTAAAAAGAATCAGAGATTTTTCCTGGGATTAGAGTTAAACCAGGATTTAGGTGCTGTACAGACCAGAGGTTTGGTTCTCCGGGTTAGGAATATGGTGGAGATTTGGAGCTGGGAGATGTTAATAACTCATTTATGCAGCAGGGTGATGGAACAAACACTGAACTCTCCTTTGCTTTTTCCTCCTCAGCTCTCTGGCCTCCTGACCCATGAAATTGCCCCATTCCTGGGGGAAAAAAAAATCACTTTCCAGGAGTGTGCTTCAGTTTGGGAAATCGAGACCACCATCCCCAAGGTTATTTATAGCAAGTGGTGGTTTAATAATTAGATGAAATGATCCCTTTGGGTTATATCATTACCTATTTTTGACCAAAAAAAAAAAAAAAAAGGAAATGGAAAAAACTATGTTAACTGGAGGTAGTTAGTGCAAATGGGGATGAGGTCAAAGGACACAGGGTTCAATCACTCACTTGAAACTGGTTAAAAAATGTCTTTGCACTGCCTACATGTGGCACTGAGGGAAAATGAGCTTGTTCTCTGACCTCTTAACACCTCAAATACTTGGGGATGTGCAAAAATAGAAATACAAATCTGTGAAGAAACTCCTGGTTTTAAACAACCCAGGGAAAACCACTCAAACCCCGGACTTTTGCTCCCCCAAAAAGGCAATATTAGACTTTTTCCACCTCACTCTGGAAGGTATATTTTTAATGCTCAGTGGGATTATGAATACATCTGCAAATGTGATCTGAGGTCTTGATGTCAAACAGGATCCTGACTTCAAACCCCTTGGCAGTTTTCAGGGAAAAAAGAAAAAAGATCCAGGGGGCAACAGGAAACTCCTCCAGCCACGATCTGCTGGAAGGTGGGAAAATAAAACTAGGAAAGGTTCAAACTGGTATTTTATTTTTTTTCCCTTTCCCCCATCATTCTTCTTGCCCCCCCCCTCCATCCACTGAACAGCACAGACTGCTCAAAGCAAAAACTGAACAAAAAGGGACTTTGAGCCTGCTCCTTGCTGCTGCTTTTTTGTTACCACCTGCTGCCAAGACCTAAAGCTCCGTCACTGACCTAATGCTTATCAAAGGTTTTTCAGGTGTTATCCAGAAGGGCTGTTGGAGCATTTTCTCATATTTCTCCTTCTCATGGCTCTGTTGGTTGCTTCCAAACTCAAAGCAAAGTCCTGGGGCTTTCAAGGCACAACTGAATTTTCCCTTTGCCAGAAGCCCCAGTAAAATGAAGCCAGGCAGGTCCTGATCCTCCCATTTTGGTTTTCCCTGGATAACCTGGGAAATGGCCCCTCTTTGAAAAGTATGATAAAGTTTATCTAGAGATAGATAAAAGGTAGAGGTGGCAAAATGGAAGAGGTGACCTCCAGGGTTTCAGCACTTACATAGTCAAGAAGAGAAGCAGCTGATATATTTGCTGGCCCCTGCTGATCATTTCTCAGTTTAATTTTCCCTGGAATTTGTCTCTCTAGTGGAATTCAGGCAGTTTCTGGTCAACATTTGTACTACATCTTGTGTTAAATGGATGAAAATAAAAACCAGGGTGAGATGATGGGGGAAAAGCCCATTAAGTGGTTTTCTGGTGTTAGGTAAGTGATGGTGCCCTTGTGCTCAGCATTGGTGAGATCAAGCCTTGGGTTCTGGATAGGAGCCAGCAGGGTGCCCAGGTGGCCAAAAAGGCCACCAGCATCCTGGCTTGGATCAGGAATGGTGTGGCCAGCAGGAGAAGGGCAGGGATGGTGCCCCTGGGCTGTGTTCAGTTCTGGGCCCCTCACTCCAAGAAGAACATTGAGGGGCTGGAGGGAGTTGAGAGAAGGGCAAGCAAGTGGGGAAGGGTCTGGAGAAGAAATCTGAGGGGCTTGGGAATGTTGAGTTTGGAGAAGAGGAGGCTGAGAGGAGACCTTGTTGCTGTCTGCAGCTCCCTGAGAGGAGGTTGTAGGGAGGTGGGTGCTGGGCTCTTTGGCCTTGGCTGCAGGGGTTGGGATGCTCATTCCTTTGTTGAGGAGCTCCAAGCCTTGCACTTCCCATCATCCTGACTGCCATCCTTGGGGAAGGGTCTGGAGGACAAATCCTGTGAGGAGAGGCCTTGGGAACTGGGAATATTTAGTTTGGAGAAAATAATTGGGAATTATTTCTATAGCTATATTTATATAGAGTATTTATATGGAGAAAAGAATTGGGAATCTTTAGTTGGGAGCTCCACAGCTCCCTGAGAGGAGGTTGTAGGGAGGTGGGTGCTGGGCTCTTCTCCCCAGGGAACAATGAGAGGAGCCCAGGGAATGGGCTGAAGTTGCCCCAGGGGAGGTTTAGAGCAAATCTGAGGAAGGATTTCTTTCCTGAGAGAGCAGTCAGGGATTGGAATGGGCTGCCCAGGGAGGTGCTGGAGTCCCCATCCCTGGAGGTGTTTAAAACCCAGGGAGATGAGGAACTTCAGGACATGCTCAGGTGGGTGATCCAGGTATTGATATATATATATATATATTTTTTTTTAATTTATTTTATTTGGTGGAGATGTTGACAGTTGGACATGGTGATCCTAGAGGTCGTTGGTTGTGGTGATTCTGTGATCCTGTGAATTGGAAACTATTCCAGGCAGTGTGCTAATTAATCTGCCCAAGAAATCTCTTGCACAAGTCGATTGTTTTACATGGCCAGGCATAAAATAGCAGCTCAGAAGTTCAGCATGGATTTTGAACTGTACTAGAAGTTGATTAGTCCATTAATGGACTAATGGAATGGGCTGCCCAGGGAGGTGCTGGAGTCCCCATCCCTGGAGGTGTTTAAAAACCATGAGATGAGGAACTGCAGGAGATGCTCTATGGGTGATACAGATCCTGATCCATATTTTATTCAGGGGGGATGTTCACAGTTGTGTGCAGTGATCTTAAAGTTCTTTTTTAATTGTGACAGTTCTGTGATTTTGTGAAACATTGGTTAATAACTAATTATTCTCACGGATTAATGATCATCATTTATTGATCTTAATTTGCTTCCATTTGGAACTGCTCTGATAGTTTGATGTGGTGATCCTAGGGGTCATTTCCAACTGTGGTGATGCTGTGAACCCCCAGTCCCTGTGATCCCTCTCCCTTGATGACATTCTGGATGTTGACTGGGGGAAGGACCCAAAAACCTTGAACACAGCAGAAACCCCTCTGGCAGCAGCACCAACCCCATCACCCACGTTTGAGCCCCTCACTTAGAGGGACACCATCCCATTTAATTAAACTCTGAATCCCAACTCTACAACACCACTGTGAAGGCCTTGGGCAGTTCTGTGATTCTGTGTACATATTGGTTAATAACTAATTATTCTCATGGATTAATGATCATCATTTATTGATCTTAATTGCTTTCTGTTTGGACCTGCTCTGACTTTTTCATTCTCATCCTTTGGATGTGAGCATCCAGCTGAGATTTGCTAGGAGAGGGCATCTTCAGCAAGATACCATAGGAATATATGAGCAGTGAAGTAGAGAAAGGGGAAAAGGAAGAAAAAACTCATTTCTAGCCCAGGTATAATGTTTTTCATCCCATAGATGCTTCGAAGAAACAATGATGATGGGCTGGCTTCAGCTAAACCCAGCACTAAAAGGCATCAGTCATAGAATCCAAATAAATAAATGTTGTCTGGAACATTCAAATGTGGCTTTGTTTTGTGGATGCTCTCAGCTCCCAGACAGACCACAGACAGGACTGGCCTTGCAAAGAGATGGATGCAGAGTGACAGCACCAGGTCCCTGCCAGATGATCACACAGGAGGAGTCTGTGAATTCATGTCAGCAGAGGAATGTACTTGGAAAGAGGTCTGGCCACTCAACTCCAAGCTGATCTATTTAAAAAGGGCCTGGATTTTCTTACCCTCGTTGTTCCCTGTGTTTTTCTTTTCATGTCTGAGGTGTTTATTGGGTTTGAGGGCTCCACAAATGAAAACAGACAAACAGCCAGAGAGGTTGTTTAGCCAAGGGGAGGTTATTTTGGAGATCCACCACTCTGTCCTTTCCCCACCACCTGGAATCCAGCTGTGCAAGGAGAGAAATTGCATTTCATTTTTAACCTGGCCTCTTGGTCCATGGGGGATATTTGCACAGGTGAAACACTGAGGTTTGGGTCAGCTGAAGAAGGGCTAAAAGCTGTTGTCCCACCCTCTGACCACAGAGCAAGGGCATCAGTAGGGGATTGTTCAGGATGGGAGATGCTCTGCATGGGTTGGATTTCTGGATTTTTTTTCTATAAAAAGTGTTGGGGTATTTTTAAGCCCTGTTTTTGAGCCCTGCTGAAGAGGGGGACCTGCTCTGGTCTCAGCTTAGTGGGGATACCTCGGGAGATGGGGAAGAAAGATCTTCAAGATTTGGTGTAATCTCCAAAGCAAGACAGCATTGGTTACATCCACCCCTTTTCCTCCTAATTGCCCTCCAGCTTCTCCCTCCTCTGAACCTGCAGAAGCTCTACCCCAACAATTGCTTGAAAAATGGAGGAAAGACACCAAATCATAGAATTTTCAGGGTTGGGAGAGACCCTTAAACTCATCCAGTTCCAACCCCCCTGCCATGGGCAGGGACACCTCCCCCAGCTCAGGTTGCTCAGAGCATCATCCAACCTGGCCTTAAAAACTTCCAGGGATGGATGGGGCTTCCACCACCTCTCTGGGCAACCTGTGCCAGGCTCTCACCACCCTCATGGAGAAAAACTTCTTCCTAACATCCAATCTAAATCTTCCCTCCTCTAGTTTGGATCCATTCCCCATGTCCTATCCCTCCCCGACATCCCAAAAGTCCCTCCCCAGCTTTCCTGTAGCCTCTTCAGACACTGGAAGGCCACACTGAGGTCTCCTTGGAGCATTCTCCTCTCCAGACTGAAGGATGCAAAGGAGAAGACCCCTCTGCTCCAGGTTTCTTCTTTCACTCTTTCGTTACTGGAGGTTTTTTTCCTTGTTTTTCCTCTTTTTTTCCTTTTTTTTACTATTTTTCCCCCCTTTTTTTTTCCTTTTCCCCTTTTTCTCCATTTCCCTTTTTCTGTTTTTCCCTTTTTCCTTTTTCTTTTTACATTTTTTTTTTCTTTTTTGTGGGAGACCTTAAATCCCAGTCCCTAAGCCAAGGAAACGAGGCACTGTCAGAACCCCAGGGATGTTTCTCATGGCCCAGCCCAGGGCAGCAGGAGGGGAGACAACAACTCAGGTGCTCTGGGGCTTTGGGTGCTGAGATTCCTTTTGTGTGCAGAGCATCAGGATGGCCCCAGGGGACAGCACAGATTTCTGCCATGATTTTAGCTCCAGGCTCATCTTCAGATCTCTCCCCACATCCCAAGGCATCACTATTGGAGTCACTTCTCCAGCTTGGGAGGGATCCAGGGAACATTCTGCCTGAAGGATGCAAGACCTGAACCCAGGGGAGTGCCCAGAGAGAGGAAATAATGGGGATTCCAGGTCTCATCCCTCCCTTTGAGGCAGAAACATTTCCATGGGATGCTGGAGTGGGATGGGAATTTAATAATTCTTCAGCTTCTCAAAATCCCTTCAGGAAAGCAAATTAAAAATGTTTGGGATTTCTAAAAGAAAAGTGGACAGGAGTTATCTCCTCCTCAAACCAGCCCTGCCAGAAGTTTCCAGTGATAAAATAAATTTTATAAACACCTGGCAGGGTATCTGAGGAGATCCCTCCATGGGCACTACTCAGGGCTTGGGTGGTACCCAGGGGCAGCTGAAAACTTACATAGTCAAGAAGAGAAGCAACTGATATATTTGCTGGCCCCTGCTGATCATTTCTCAGTTTAATTTTCCCTGGAATTTGTCTCTCTAGTGGAATTCAGGCAGTTTCTGGTCAACATTTGTACTACATCTTGTGTTAAATGGATGAAAATAAAAACCAGGGTGAGATGATGGGGGAAAAGCCCATTAAGTGGTTTTCTGGTGTTAGGTAAGTGATGGTGCCCTTGTGCTCAGCATTGGTGAGATCAAACCTTGGGTTCTGGATAGGAGCCAGCAGTGTGCCCAGGTGGCCAAGGTGGCCACCAGCATCCTGGCTTGGATCAGGAATGGTGTGGCCAGCAGGAGAAGGGCAGGGATGGTGCCCCTGGGCTGTGTTCAGTTCTGGGCCCCTCACTCCAAGAAGGACATTGAGGGGCTGGAGGGAGTTGAGAGAAGGGCAAGCAAGTGGGGAAGGGTCTGGAGAAGAAATCTGAGGGGCTTGGGAATGTTGAGTTTGGAGAAGAGGAGGCTGAGAGGAGACCTTCTTGCTGTCTGCAGCTCCCTGAGAGGAAAACATCACAAATCTCTGGGTACAGCCAGGTGAAATGCAAGAAGCAGTTGATGGGATGCCCTTCCCCAAGCCCTGGGTGCAGCAGGGCTTGGGCTGAGGACATCTTTATTTGGAGCTGAGAGCAGGTTAAAAAAAAAAAAATCTTTGAATTCACCTTTATGCAGTTTTTAAGAGAGTCACTCTCACTGTGTGTAACCACAGAGTAAGGAGAAAGTTTACCCAGCCTGGCAGGGGGAGGGAAGGCCCCTGGCTGGCTCTGAAGAAGAGGTACTGTTCCTCCCTGCTGCTATTTCTGGAATGCTTTGGAAGCACCCTGGCTTCTGCTAAAATAGTGTGTGTGCCTCGACTTACCTGGTGTTGTGAGAAGATGGAGAGAGAGAGAGAGAGAGAAAGGCAAACAGAGTGCTGGGACACACAGCCCTTTTGATTCCCTGGAAATGAAATCAGGAGAAAAGATCCCCAAAGCTGAAGGTGGCAAAGGATGGGTGAATTTTGGTGCCTCTGCTCCAGGGGGAGGGCACCTGGGTGAGGGGTTGTGGGGCAGAAGGACCACTGGGGGCTTCTGGGAGAAGGTGGAAGATCTGGAAGGGGGCTGAGGCTCCCCAAAAGGTTTGCAGGAGAGAGAGGAGGGAGGGTAAGAAGTGATGTAGAAGCAGACTCATTTTTGGAAGGGGGGAAGGCAATGGGGTGGGGGGATTTTGCATGGAAAAATCTTGGGATGAGCATCCCAGCTGCACCAAAACAGTGCCAGAGTTTTGCACTTGATTTTTACAAGATAAAAAATCCTCCAGGCATTGCCAAGTTAAGAATTTCTTCCATTTACCTTCCTGGGATGCTACTTCAAGAGAATGACTCTGCTGACAACACCAGGGTGGGTTTTTCAGGCACTGCCTAAGGATAATTTGTCTGCTCAAGGCCAGGGCTGCCCTGGATTGAGGTTGTGAAGTCACCCCCCAAAAAATTGAGGTTTCATTTCCCAGTCTCAGTCACTCAACACTCATCCCAGCATCAAGTCAGGATTCAAGCTAAAACCTTTACTCAGGATTCAAGCTAAAGCCTTTACTCAGGATTCAAGATAAAACCTTTACTCAGGATTCAAGCTAAAACCTTTACTCAGGATTCAAGATAAAACCTTTGCTCAGGATTCAAGATAAAACCTTTACTCAGGATTCAAGCTAAAACCTTTACTCAGGATTCAAGCTAAAACCTTTACTCAGGATTCAAGCTAAAACCTTTACTCAGGATTCAAGATAAAACCTTTACTCAGGATTCAAGATAAAACCTTTGCTCAGGATTCAAGATAAAACCTTTACGCAGGATTCAAGCTAAAACTTTTACTCAGGGTTCCACATGGAATCATGGAATGGTTTGGGGTGGAAGGGACCTTAAAGATCACCAAGATCCAACCTCCCTGAAGGGGTGGGGACACTTCCCAGCAGCCCAGGTTGCTTCAGGCTTCATCCACCCTGGCCTTCAACATTCCCAGGGCTGGGATATCACCAACCTCCATCAGCACATCCCTCATCTACACAAACTACAGGAGAAGCAGCAATAGGATGTGTTTGGGGCTTTGGTTTTGTCTCCTTCCACCTTTTGGGAACACTTTGGACCTGGAGAGCTTTGTCCAGGTCAGTTCTGCTCCATATCATTCAGGCACCAAGTGACAAGTGACTTTGTTTGGTGGCTCCATGGCTTTTGTGGCCAGCTGTATGACAAGGTCTGTCCTCCTTGGGTGGTGTATGAGCCTCTGGATACTTCCAGGGGAATTTTTATCTGCAGAAAGTGCAGAGTGAGGAAGAATTTCATAATAAGCAATAGAAATTGGTCTCCTTTGGATGTTTGGATACAATTATTTCACCCCCAACCATTCTGGGGCAAAAAGTCACAAAGTGTAAAAATAACTTGATCAGCAAGGGGACATAAATCTCAGAGTGATTTGGTGTTTCTGTTCCTCTCCTATCACTCCAGGTTATGAAGTTTTTGCAAAGAGACAGTGACTGCCCATACAAATAACAGGATTTAAGGATGCAGCAACACCTGAGCACAAGTTCTTGTGTAAGAACATCCCCAAGCTATGGTGCACACGATCTTCCCCTGGTGACAGGACTCCAGGTTTGTTTTGATACCCATGGCTGCCCCTTGGTTTCATATCTCCTCTGAAAGCCAAGACCTCAGATGAAGGAGGAGGTGATGGAGTCAGACTTAGAAGTGTCACAGCTCCAGATGTGTAACCCATGAATTCCACGTGGCTCAGAGAGCTCTTCTCAAGCTGGGATGAAGCTTGTTTTGCAGGGGAGAAAGGCTGGCAGACCATATCCTAAACCATATCAGCCCAAAGTGATGCCATGGGGTAAGGAGTTGTCCTGTAACTCTGCTGTAACTGGATTTATCTTTATTGAGTCATAAAAGTTAGGTAGGAACACTCCAGTTTGGGGAGAACAGAAGGGCTGACTTAGCTAAAAAAAGAAAAAAAAAACAAACAACCCAAAAAGCTGCCTTAAAAAAATAAATGTACTGATTCAGTTCATTTCACAAGATCATCACATGATGTCCACACTGCAGAAAACATCAAGTCCAAGCTAAAGAAATGTGGGATACTTCCCATCCCTGGTCAAGGTCAACTCCATCTCCAGCAGGCTGACTGTGTCCAAACTCCAGAGCACTCAGCCAAGGGCCTTGCAGGTCCTCAGGTTGGGATCCAAAGACAAAATCCTTGGGTTTTGTGAGGATTTTCGTGCAGCCCTCCAGAGCAGTGTTTCAGGCTGGAAAATGAGGAGGTGAGAGCATTTCCCATGGGAAATGGATCAATGTGGAGGGGTTTGTAGGTGAAGAACAGCACCCAGGTTTCCTCTGGAAGGGAACTGGTGGAGTCATGCCAAGAGATCCTGGAAATGACCTCTCATCCATGAGGTACGGATGGCTTTGGGATGAGGATCTGGATGATTGGGAATGTTAAGTTATTCAGCTTGGAGTTGTGAAACACCAACCACAGGCAATCCTTCTGTTCTCAGGCTACAGAGGCTACATCAATACTGGTAAAATTAATGTTCTTGGAGCTGTTGTCTGGTCCAGAAGCCAACGGGCACAGAGCAGCACCATCAAATTCCACATCAGGATGGCCCCATCCCAAATGCCTGTGGGGAATGGCTCCTGGCCCTCCTAACCCCAGACATTGCCCAGGAACTGTCTGGGAGGTTTCTGGTAGACATTGAAACTCCCTGGTAGGAGTTTCATTCCCTGGTAGGGATGTAGAAAGTGTCCCTGAGGACAAAGCCCTACACCTGCTCTTGCTCAGCTGGCAAATAGCATGGAGTGTCCCAAAAGTGTGCTGGGGATAAAGTGTTGGAGCTTCCCCAGGGATAAAATTCATCCTTGGAATTTTTTTTCCAGTGCTTTGTGGGCTCTTTTTTTTTTTTTTTTTTTTTTTTTTAAATAGGCCCCAAAAAACTAATTTTAGGTAGTGAGAAGCTAATGCTCATTTTACATCAGGAACAGAGGTGTTCAGTGTTCCTGCAGACCTCTGGCTTGTGTTTGGTATCAACCAGTTAATCAGCAAGCATTAACTCAAGACATGGCTCCTATTGTCCACAGCACTGAGAATTTATTAGCTCTTGCCCTTTGGGTCAGCCCTTCAGACAGGTTTTGCCCCCTCCCATGTCTGGCTCTCCCCTGAAATTCAGGAGGAGGAAAAGCAGGGGCTGCCTTCTTTAAAAAAAAAAAAAATATAAATAAATAAAAAAATGAAAGATGCAGCTTCAGCTGTTTGTTTAGAAATACGTGGCAATGGAGCTGAAATAAAGGTTATTTTGGGGAGGTGGAGAGCTTTACAGACCCTTCATTCACTGCCTTTGACTGGGTTGCATAAAGGGCTACTGAGCAGATAAACTTTTAACGAATGTGAATTCCTCTCTTAATTCAATTACAAGAAATTAAAAAAAGGACACATTTCATGGGCTGGTGGGGAGAAAAAAGTGATATTTGTCCCCATAAGAGTGGTCTGGTTTCCAGGCTGTTTAGTCTTGCCTTTCAATTGCTTTCCTCCAGTCTGAGGAGGGGGAACGTGTAGACGTCTGCTCCTGCCTGGAGCTCACCAGGTCCATTCCCTGAGGGACAGAAGGGACTCTCAGAGCATCATAAGATGTGTTCTTCAAGTGGCTCTATAGCAATATCCTGGGTTGGGCCAGGATAAAGGGGATTTTCTGTCTGGTACTTTTGCTTTCAGCTCAGTCTCTTGTCAGGAGCTGAACTTGCTGAAATGAACAGCAAGTTTCTCAGTCAGTGGCTGCTCTGGGACTGATCACACTCCAGGGTTGGAGTTACAGCCAGAGCCTGGTGTGCAGAGCCAAGGACACTGCTCAGCTCTGAGGAACATTTTACCCTCCAGAAGGAATAAAGAGGTCCCACCTGCAGCCTCCTTTGGGGAGGAACAGACAAGAGAGATGCCAGAATTGACCAAACAGAGGATTCCATCCCATACACCTCATACTCAGGAGAAATTTCAAGCATCACCAGGGTCAAACCCCTTCCTGCTTCCCCTTCTTCCCCTCTCCCTGTTTGCTTCAGCATTCTGGGAGGATTCCATCCCTTCCTCTGCCTGTGCTCCTGATCCATCCCAGCCTGAATCTGTGTGTTCCTGCCTCCAGCTCCCAACTGCTGCTGACCCCAGGATTCCAGCCTGGACTTTCCCAGGGCTGCCCTGCAGCCTCGGGGGTGACCTGAGAGTTATTGGGGGAAAGGGGGGAGAAACCTGGGATCAATTTTCCTGTAGATTTGTATAGATCTAGTCATTTTTCCTATTTATCTTTCCAGTTCCATTAAAACTGTGTAGTTTAGTTTCCAACCCATCAGTCTCTCTCCCTTATTCTCTCTCCTTTCTTTACCAGGGAGGAGAGGGGAATTAATAGAGAGAATCTGTTATTGGGTTTAATTGCCAGCCCAGTGTTAAACCCTGAGAGGCAAGGAGGGCTGCTGCAGATTTGGGTAATGCACCTCTCCCCTTTGCGTCTCATGCATGGGAACCATGGAGCATCCCCAGAGTGAGAAACCTAAAACAGAGAGGAGAGAACTCATTGAAACCTTTGTGGGAAATGAAACTGAGGACTGGAAAAAAAATGGCTCAGCAAGGGTCCAGTGAGGGGCTGGAGGGAGTTGAGAGAAGGGCAAGCAAGTGGGGAAGGGTCTGGAGAAGAACTCTGAGGGGCTTGGGAATGTTGAGTTTGGAGAAGAGGAGGCTGAGAGGAGACCTTCTTGCTGTCTGCAGCTCCCTGAGAGGAGGTTGTAGGGAGGTGGGTGCTGGGCTCTTTGGCCTTGGCTGCAGGGGTTGGGATGCTCATTCCTTTGTTGAGGAGCTCCAAGCCTTGCACTTCCCATCATCCTGACTGCCATCCTTGGGGAAGGGTCTGGAGGACAAATCCTGTGAGGAGAGGCCTTGGGAACTGGGAATATTTAGTTTGGAGAAATAACTGGGAATTATTTATACAGATATATTTATATAGAGTATTTATATGGAGAAAAGAATTGGGAATCTTTAGTTGGGAGCTCCACAGCTCCCTGAGAGGAGGTTGTAGGGAGGTGGGTGCTGGGCTCTTCTCCCCAGGGAACAATGAGAGGAGCCCAGGGAATGGGCTGAAGTTGCCCCAGGGGAGGTTTAGAGCAAATCTGAGGAAGGATTTCTTTCCTGAGAGAGCAGTCAGGGATTGGAATGGGCTGCCCAGGGAGGTGCTGGAGTCCCCATCCCTGGAGGTGTTTAAAACTTTGTAGATGAGCCACTTTGGGACATGTTCTGGTGGGCACAGTGATACAGATATTTAATTAAATTAATTTTATTTTATTTTGTTTTGTTTTATTTTATTCTAATGGGAGAGAGGACAAGTTGTTGACAGTTGGATGAAGTGATCTTAAAGGTCTTTTCCAACCACAGTCCTGTGATTCTGTGGAAGACACATGGTCCTTGAAGAGATTCTCTGTTCCAATGGAAAAATCACAAAAGGCTGGGGCCCTTCTGCTTTCCCATGCTCTCTGTACAGTGCTGGTTATGCCAAGGGATCCTCCTCTCTCCAGTGCTGGAAGGTGAGAAAAACTTCCTGTGCAGGACCACCTTGGTCTGACCCAAACTTTGGGCTGTTTTATGTCTTTCAGTGCAGCCACAGCCTCTTGCTGTGCCCTCTCTGACCCTCCAAGCATCCTTGGAGTTACAAACAGGAGCATCCCGACCCAAATTGCATTCCTCTCCTAATCCTTAGGGCTGCCCGTGGAACAGAGTAAATTTCTATATTTAGTGCCCTGAAAAGGCCACTGAGTTATTTTGCCTGGGTGGAAGGGGGTCTGCTCTCTGCAGCATGCAACACAAGACAAGCCTTGTTAATATATATAAGGGTGGGGAAAAAAATTAAAAAAATTAAAAAAAAAAAAAAAAAAGAGAGAGAGAGAGAAAGGGAGTGGGAACAAAAAGGTCTTCTTTGTAAAAAATGTGTTTGGGAAAAGAGGAAATGTCTGGCAGAGGGTGTCAAAAACTCTAGAAGGCTGAGTTTATTTTGGAGGCTCCCAGGGTTAGATTTTATCAGCTCAAAAGACATAGTTTCACTCTTAATATGCCATTAATTTTCTCTGCTAGCTGAAAGATGCCTTGATACTCAATGAGAAGTTGTCCTTTTCCCATGCTGGAGACCAAGGACATATCTTATCTCCCCAGCCCATTCCAGGATGTTTGAACAGAGGCAGAGCCAGAAGCAATGGCTGGGAGCGAGGGTTTGATTTTCATCAGACCATAAATACATTTACCATGTTTAACTGGGGATGCTGGACAAAAATACCACTTCAAAGAGGCTTATGCTTTGTCTGGAGAGACACAGAAATGTTTAACTCCAAGGCTGGAGTCATATTCCTGCTTTTCCCTTTGCCACTGACAGACTTGCATGGGTGGTTTTCAAGCACTAGATTAAAATATTGTTATTTGGGGATGTGTCCTCATGTTTATCAAATGAACCAAATTACCAGGGTTTTATTCTACACCCCCCAGATCACTTATTCCATAATATTATTAAGCTGAGTCTTGGCTGGCAACAGGACCAGATCTTCCCAATGATGGGTTCAGACTGCAGACTACCAGCTTCCTACCAAGGAACCTACAAACATCTGATGAAAAAAAACACTGAAAAAGGTAATTCCTGAATAGTCATCTCTTGGCCTTTTCACTCCTTTGCTTCCCAGGATCTCCCCAAAGACCCCTGAGCAGCAAAATGTGAGAGAACCAGAAGTCCTCCCCAGAGCTGGAGCAAAAAAAAATAGAGTTTGAAAGCTGTGCTAAGCTGATTTTTATTTTATTTTATTTTATTTTATTTTATTTTATTTTATTTTATTTTATTTTATTTTATTTTATTTTATTTTATCCTGTCCTAATTGCCAGGAAGGTGAAGAGGAGGCAGCAGTGTGCCCAGGTGGCCAAGAAGGCCAATGGCATCCTGGGCTGGCTCAGGAAGAGCGTGGCCAGCAGGTCCAGGGAAGGGATTCTGCCCCTGTGCTCAGCCCTGGGGAGGCCACAGCTTGAGTCCTGTGTCCAGTTCTGGGCCCCTCAGCTCAGGAAGGAGATTGAGGTGCTGGAGCAGGTCCAGAGAAGAGCAAGGAGGCTGGGAAGGGATCCAGCACAAGTCCTGTGAGGAAGGGCTGAGGGAGCTGGGGGTGTTGAGGCTGGAGAAGAGGAGGCTCAGGGGAGACCTCATCACTCTCTCCAACTCCCTGAAAGGAGGTTGGAGCCAGGGGGGGGTTGGGCTCTTTTCCCAGGCAACTCTCAGCAAGACAAGAGGGCACAAGAGGTCTCAAGTTGTGCCAGGGGAGGTTTAGGTTGGACATTAGAAAGAATTTCTTTCTGGAGAGGGTGATCAGGCATTGGAATGGGCTGCCCAGGGAAGGGGTGGATTCTCCATCCCTGGAGATATTTCAAAAGAGCCTGGATGTGGCACTCAGTGCCATGGGCTGGGAACCACGGGGGGAGTGGAGCAAGGGTTGGACTTGATGATCTCTGAGGTCCCTTCCAACCCAGCTCATTCTATGATTCTATGATTCTATGAAATGATACAGCAGACTGCATGACTTTTCCAATCAGCTTTAGGTCCCATGCCTAACCATCCAGCTCCAGGCTGGGATTCCCTGGATCAACCAAGGGTTCCACTGACAATCCTGCTGAGATCACTCCAGGAATGTTGCTTTTTCTTCTGGGATAATGAGGTTGTCCCATGCTCTGTGATTTCTAGACTGTCAGT
Organism: Heliangelus exortis; assembly: GCF_036169615.1. Lineage (NCBI taxonomy): Eukaryota > Metazoa > Chordata > Aves > Apodiformes > Trochilidae > Heliangelus > Heliangelus exortis. The sequence goes on from NC_092423.1 coordinate 1,684,161, forward strand.
CCTTTCAGAAGGATGAAAAATATCTCCTCTGGCATCCTTGATTTTTTTTTCACCTCCTGTAGAAAGCTGCAGCTCCCACAGGCCTTCTGGGGTGAACAAAATGCCAAACTCAGAGCAGCACAAAGTTCAGCTGAACTCCTTGTAACAACACTGGCAGGAAATTTCCTGTGCTTTGTGATGGGATGAGGGAATCTTCCCACTCAGCCAAGCTGGGGAAGGGTCTGGAGAAGAAATCTGAGGGGCTTGGGAATGTTGAGTTTGGAGAAGAGGAGGCTGAGAGGAGACCTTCTTGCTGTCTGCAGCTCCCTGAGAGGAGGTTGTAGGGAGGTGGGTGCTGGGCTCTTTGGCCTTGGCTGCAGGGCTTGGGATGCTCATTCCTTTGTTGAGGAGCTCCAAGCCTTGCACTTCCCATCATCCTGACTGCCATCCTTGGGGAAGGGTCTGGAGGACAAATCCTGTGAGGAGAGGCCTTGGGAACTGGGAATATTTAGTTTGGAGAAAAGAATTGGGGATTATTTCTATAGATATATTTATATATAGTATTTATATGGAGAAAAGAATTGGGAATATTTAGCTGGGAGCTCCACAGCTCCCTGAGAGGAGGTTGTAGGGAGGTGGGTGCTGGGCTCTTCTCCCCAGGGAACAATGAGAGGAGCCCAGGGAATGGGCTGAAGTTGCCCCAGGGGAGGTTTAGAGCAAATCTGAGGAAGGATTTCTTTCCTGAGAGAGCAGTCAGGGATTGGAATGGGCTGCCCAGGGAGGTGCTGGAGTCCCCATCCCTGGAGGTGTTTAATAAACAGGGAGATGAGGAACTTCAGGAGATGCTCAGGTGGGTGATACAGATCCTGATCCATATTTTATTCAGGGGGGATGTTCACAGTTGTGTGCAGTGATCTCAAAGTTCTTTTCTAACTGACAATTCTGTGATTCTGTGACCACATTGGTTAATTAACTATTCCCACAGATTAATGATCATCATTTATTGATCCTAATTTGCTTCCATGTGGAACTGCTCTGATAGTTGGATGTGGTGATCTTAGGGGTCATTTCCAACTGTGGTGATGCTGTGAACCCCCAGTCCCTGTGATCCCTCTCCCTTGATGACATTCTGGATGTTGACTGGGGGAAGGACCCAAAACCTTGAACACAGCAGAAACCCCTCTGGCAGCAGCACCAACCCCATCACCTACCTTTGAGCCCCTCACTTAGAGGGACACCATCCCATTTAATTAAACACTGAATCCCAGCTCTACAACACCACTGTGAAGGCCTTGAGCAGGATTATTTCAAGGGAGATTTTGTGAACTAATTTTTCAGGTTGGGGATGTTGTGACTTCAGGAGCTAGGATGTATCCCACAAGATTTCCTTGCATTGCTTGATAAGGTGTGGGCAGAGGAACCAAATTCTCCTGTTAAATAAATAATGAATATTGCAATTTTATGCCCTACATATTTAAATATTTAGTAGAGCTGAATGACTAAGCAGTGGGTTTGGTTCACTGGATGAAAAATAAATAAAGGAATAAATAAAAGAACAGTGAGAGATCAGAGGAAAAGAGGAATTACTTGCTTCATGGGATTTCTTGGTAGAATAAGAAAGAAAAGTCTGCTAAACATTTTGGAGTTCTAGGAATAATTTGTTGCAATGTGGGAAGTTCCAAGTCGTGTCTTAATCCCTGACAATTTTGAACTGAAAATTCTGCTTTCCCTGTAGTATCCAAATTTCCAGAAGCTGCAAAGCCTGAGGGTTGAGGAGAAAGTTGGATGGATCCTTTTGAACTTGTGGCAGGAAAGTGGGAAAAGTTTCCTTCATACAAAGAGACTTAGACCTAAATTCCCATGCCAGGTGGCCTCAGATCATCTTCTAGAGATGGTAAAGGGTTGTAGGGTTTATTCCTCCGAACCAGAGGTTTATCTGATTATCAGCATCATGAATCAGTGTGGGTGAAACGTGGCCATCTGTGACTTCTGGACTCATTCTGTATTCCAGAGCAAGGGATCTGAAGGTAATTACTTCTCATCTATGAAGTTCTTCCCAGAACTTAGGAAACAGATGCCTCGTTAGAGGGAGTGGACATTGTTTGTCTCCATGTCCTGGTTTGAGCCAGGATAAAGGTGATTTTCTGTCTTGTAATTTTGCTTTCAGCTAAATCTCTTGTCAGGAGCTGCACTTGCTGAAATGAACAGCAAGTTTCTGTTCAGTGGCTGCTCTGGGACTGATCACACTCCAGGGTTGGAGTTTCTGATGGAGAATGGGCTGCAGAACCAGGGACACTGCTCAGCTCTGAGGAACATTTTACCCTCCAGAAGGAATCAAGAGGTCCCACCTGCAGCCTCCTTTGGGGAGGAACAGACAAGAGAGATGCCAGAATTGACCAAACAGAGGATTCCATCCCATACACCTCATACTCAGGAGAAATTTGAGGCATCACCAGGGTCAAACCCCTTCCTGCTTCCCTTTCTTCCCCTCTCCCTGTTTGCTTCAGCATCCTGGGAGGATTCCATCCCTTCCTCTGCCTCTGCTCCTGATCCATCCCAGCCTGAATCTGTGTGTTCCTGCCTCCAGCTCCCAACTGCTGCTGACCCCAGGATTCCAGCCTGGACTTTTCCAGGGCTGCCCCCCTGAAGGGAGGGGGAAGGTGGGATCATTTTCCTGTATATTTGCATATATCTAGTATTTTTTTCTTTTTATCCTTCCTGTTTCATTAAAGCTGTGTAGTTTAGTTCCCAACCCATCAGTCTCTCTCCCTTACTCTCTCTCTTTCTTTATCAGGGGGGGTTAAACCCTGATCCTCTACTATTCCTTGCCCTCTGAGCAATCTTTAATTTAACCAGGGTGATGTACATCTGCCAGAGGTACCAATGCCAGGTGCTCAGCATGGATCCAAAGGCTTCAGATTGAACCACTTCAGCTCCATTCCATCTGTTGTGATCTGTTACCCCTCTGGAATAAAAAGTGTCTCTTCATTACCCTGACGGTCTTCAAAGCTCTTGAGAAGAACAAATTCAAGGTGCTGTGAGAAGACCATGTGAAAGGAAGGTGGCACCAAGCAGAAAACTGCTGTCTTAACATATCTTGCTATTTCAGAACAAAAAAAAAAAAAAAAAAAAAAAAAAGAACTTAATTAGTTCAGAGGATTACACATGGCAAGAAACAACTTTTGTAGGAGGAAGGACTGAGTTAATAAAGATACAGCCAAGATCTTGGGATTCCACATTCACTGTTCATTATTTAATTTACAGAGCTCAGTATAACCTTGGAGAATCCTCCTGATTCAGCCAAAACTTGGGGGTTTGGATCAACCAAGCCTACCATCTAGTAGGGGCCTGCTAGATGACACCCTACTTTTTTGAGGTGCAAAGTTATGGCCATCTCTGTTGCTCCTTGGACTCCCTGGAGTAGGTAGAGATGAGGGGAAACTTAAAAGAGCTGCAGACCAAGTGAGTAAATTCCTGTTCCCCAGACACTGAAGATGTTGTCCTGACTGTGAGGGAGGTGGATGCAAATCCTGATTCTCAAGTTCAACACAGAAGTGGAGAGACTGAAAGGGACAGAACGAGCTCCCCACCCCATGGCCTCAGCATCTGTGTTAGATAAAAACCTGAGGCTCTGGGGAGACCTTAGAGCAGTCTTCCAGTACCTGAAGAGCCCACAGAAAAGCTGAGGAGGGACAATTTACAAGGGCCTGGAGTGATAGGATGAGGGGGAAGAGTTTCAAAGTGGAAGAGAGGAGATTGAGTTGAGATATTAGGAGGAAATTCTTCCCTGTGAGGGTGCTGAGCCCCTGGGTGCCCAGGTTGCCCAAGGAAGCTGTGGCTGCCCCATCCCTGGCAGTGTTGAAGGTTGGATGGGGCTTAGAGCCCCCTGGGAGGTGTCCCTGTCCATGGCAGGGGGGCTTGGGACCCTTTAAGGTCCCTTCCAACCCAACCCATTCCATGACTCTGTGAAGCCTGGCCCCAGCAACATGTTATTACACCATTTTTGTTTTCAGGAGCACATCTGCTAAAGATTCCTGGGAAATGTAGCTTCTGTGCAGGCTCTGGGGCTGGTAATGAAGGAAAAGCATTGTGGTTCCCAGCTGAGGGAGAGGAAGAAACATTTATTACAAATGGAAGAGGTTTTCTTCCTCCTCCCACCCCTGCCATGATAGGGGCAGCCACAGACTACTTTGAAGTCCTGTCCTTCAGGCTCTTTGCCATGGTTTGTGCTCAGCCTTTCCAACAAAAGCAGAGCCTCTTGGTGGCAAGAGACTTGGCCAAATAGTAGAAGGCAGGTTTTTTATATTTAGGGAAGGGCTGTGAACAATTTTGTCTTTATCACCACAAAAGGGACTGTAAATCCCTCAGAGTTGTGGATTCTGGTCTTGCAACTCGATCTCCCCAAACCAGTCATTTAACTTCAAATAAATCTTTTGGACTTGCAACTTGATCTGCCAAAACCAGTCATTTAAGTTGGGATAAATCTTTTGGTCCTGCAACTTGACCTGCCACAACCAGTCGTTTAAGTTAGGATAAATCTTTTCCTTATTATTATATGGTTTGTTGTTTTATTTTAAAAAAGAGAGAGAAAGACAAGAGGGAAATTGCCTCAAAGTGGCTTGAAAATAACATTTGCAGCCAGATAGTTATTTTGTGTCCACTGCTTTGCCCAACTCTACTCTGTAAGGATAGGACCAGAAGGCTCAGACCAGATTTCTCCAACAAAAGATGAAGCTCAGTCCATTCCTTGGCACCATTTAGAAAGCCAATATTTTCTCTTCTTTCCTCTCAGAACTGGGTTGAATTTCCAGCTCCAGTTTGGGATGCAGGCAGATGTTTCACCCTAGAAAATCATCCCCTGCACTTTCAGTCCTGGCTGCCTCCAGCTCTTCCACACTCATTCGATCCCTGGACTTTGTCCTTCTTGGGGATCCAAGAGGCAGCTGGAGGTTTGTATCCTGCTTTTCCAGGTGTTTCCTTACCTGGTGTTTGGGGATCTGGAGAGGGAGGGAGAGGCCATGGCCTCATCTGTGTTCTCCTCAGGATTCCATAGGATCAGAAAATGTTCAGGGTTGGAAGGGACCCCCAGAGCTGCTCCAGTGCCAGCCCTGTCCCAGCAGGATCCCCCAGGGCAGGGCACACAGAACACATCCAGGGGGGGTTGGAAAGGCTCCAGAGAAGGAGACTCCAGAACCTCTCTGGGCAGCCTGGGCCAGGGCTCCCTCACCCTCACAGCCAAGAAGTTTCTCCTCAGCTTCAGCTGGAACTTCCCATGTTCTCCCTTCAGCCCAGGATTCCCTGTCCTATTCCTGGGCACCACTGAACAGAGATTGGCTCCTTCCTCTTGCCCCTCACTTCACTTCACTTCACTTCACTTCACTTCACTTCACTTCACTTTTCTCTTCTCTTCTCTTCTCTTCTCTTCTCTTCTCTTCTCTTCTCTTCTCTTCTCTTCTCTTCTCTTCTCTTCTCTTCTCTTCTCTTCTCTTCTCTTCTCTTCTCTTTTCTCTTCTCTTCTCTTCTCCTCTGCTCTCCTCTCCTCTTCTCTTCTCTTTTCTCTTCTCTTCTCCTCTCCTCTCCTCTCCTCTCCTCTCCTCTCCTCTCCTCTCCTCTCCTCTCCTCTCCTCTCCTCTCCTCTCCTCTCCTCTCCTCTCCTCTCCTCTCCTCTCCTCTCCTCTCCTCTCCTCTCCTCTCCTCTCCTCTCCTCTCCTCTCCTCTTCTCTCTTCTCCAGCCCCAGGGCTCTCAGACTTTCTTCGTGGGAGGGATGCTTAGGTCCCTTCATCACCCTCCTGGCTTTCTGTTGGACTCTCTCCAGTAGATGCCTGTCTCTCTCCAAAGAGAACAAGGCTTCCAGCTCCCACATGTACCTGCTACCTTCCCTGCTTTTTTGTGTGGACACCTTCACCCCGAACAAGGCCAGCAGAAAGCTGGGCAACCTGCTTTGTTTTTTAATACCAGTGCCAGATTTCCTTTAGAGTACATTTATGGTGCCAAACTCACTCTTAAAAACATCTCTGCTCATTGCCACTGGTACTGACTTCAGTATCCATCTGTGTTGGAGCATCTTGTTGTGGAGAAGGATGTGCAGTGACACATCTGGAGCCACTCTCCACCTGCAGCTGGGCAGCTTTCTGACCCAGCTCTTTACAATCCATGTACTGGGATGAAATGGAGCCCCTGAGTCTCCATTCCCTTGCTTCTGCTCCTTGACAAGAGATTTTCCTTCTGAAAACAAGATCAGTGCCTCCATCTCTTAGCACAGTCCTGCTATGCCCAGGTTAAACATCTCTGTCTGCCTCACTATATGGTGAGGTTGCCCCTTAATTTTCATGATGAAAGGAACAATCTTATAAAGATTTCCTCCTGTACACACATCCTAAATCCTAAATGATCCTAAATGTATCATCCTTACTATCTATGTCTCTACACCTATGACTTATTTCTTTTATCATTTGTTTGATGGGCAGCATCTCTCTGCTCTCTCTTTGAATGAAGAACTCCTCCCCTCTCCATGTATACAAATGGGTTTCTCCCCCATTTAGAAGTTTTTCCTCCCCTAAAATCTTCTGTGAGAGCTGCACATTGCTGGCTGGTTCCATTGTAATTGCCTGGATGAGGGAAACCAGCTAATCAAAAGATTTAAATGAACCCAGGGTATTTTGGCACAACTGGGTTAGGCAAGGGTGAGATCTTCACATGTGGCACCAGGGGATTTTTGTGTTTTCAGGATACCTCATTCTGCCCCCCAAAATAAAAGGACTCATTGCAGTCTTGGTAACTACAACAAGGTCAACCAGACAGGCAAGAACTCAATCCAGATCTACTGGGATCCACCTGAATTCCTGAGCCATGGGACCTCCCTGACTCAACCGAACCTCCATTTCCTTGCTGAGAGAAGAGACCAGCCTGAACTGAGTGATTTTTTGGATGTCTGCCAGTGATCCACCTGCTTTTTTGTTGGGTTGGAGGAGCAGAAAGGCCACAGACCCACAGCAAACAGCTTGAGCAACACTTTATGGACACTTGGACCTCACCCGAAGGTAGAAATAACTAAAAGCAAAACTATCATCCTAATGTTGTCTCCTGGGCACTGGGAAGATCTTCCTTTAAACATCAATCTGTGCCTTTTCCAGTGATTTCCAGTGTTTTGAACAAACTGGTGCTGACCAGATTTTACCAGCAGACGATGTAGATAAACAGCAGCCTCTGGTTTTGCCACCATCCCATGAAGCAGAACCACAAATAATCATAGAATCACTGGCTAGTTTGGGTTGGAAGGGACCTTTAAGGTCATCTAGTTCCAAGACACCTCCCATTAGATCAGTTTGCTCCAAACCCCATCCAACCTGGCCTTCAACACTTCCAGGACAACATTAGGGCTACAGGGCTGATGCAAGTGGTGACCAGGTGATGCTTCCCTAAAAGCCATCATTGGGAAAAGAACAGGAAAGCTGCTGGAAAGATTTTCATTCAGATGTCTGGTGCCTTCAGAGAACGTGCAGCACAGCCCATGCATCAGGGCAGGGGACAAAAGGCAAGAAAACATCAGTCAGCAGCTCTGGTTCTCATACAGATTTGGACCAAATAGCACCCCCATGAACCTTGGTGCTGTGGGTGCTGAACACTTGTAGGGATGTCCTTGCTTTAAAGCCTCATTTTACAGAATCACAGAATGGGCTGGGATAGAAGGGACCTTAAAGATCATTGAGTTCCAACCCCCAGCATGGGCAAGGACACCTCCCACTAGGTTAGGTTGCTCCAAACTCTTCCAACCTGGCCTTCAACACTTCCAGAGATGGAGCAACCACAGCTTCTCTGGGCAACCAGGTCCATCTTTCCCAAAAGAAGACCTCAGTTCCTATTCCAACCAGGCATGGATTTATGGATGGAGCCAAGGAATTATTCTTCCTTATACTTTCTTCAACCCCCTGCACAGTGCACGCAACAGGCCAGAGGATGAGGTGACAGCCACGGGTGCCTGTATGACCATCAGCACCTTGGCATCCTTGGCACTCCTCACTCTCACAGGTGCCTTTCCCTGGGGAGTGCTGTGTCAGACTTCTCATCCAGGTTTTCCTTAATCCTTTATCTGTCCACATGCTGAGCACTTCCTGCAAGGGCTGAGGTTGTTGCAGTCATCTAAGAATGGAAAAGAGCTCAGCACTACAGCTGACTCCTGTGATGTTGGACTACAGAGATGACAAAACTGGCTGATCCCAATGGGATGAGGTTCAACATTCCAAGTGCTGGGTCCTGCACTTTGGCCACAACAACCCCATGGGGAGCTCCAGGCTGGGCACAGAGTGGCAGAAAGGGACCTGGGAGTCTGGATTGCCAGGAAGCTGAAGAGGAGGCAGCAGTGTGCCCAGGTGGCCAAGAAGGCCAATGGCATCCTGGGCTGGCTCAGGAAGAGCGTGGCCAGCAGGTCCAGGGAAGGGATTCTGCCCCTGTGCTCAGCCCTGGGGAGGCCACAGCTTGAGTCCTGTGTCCAGTTCTGGGCCCCTCAGCTCAGGAAGGAGATTGAGGTGCTGGAGCAGGTCCAGAGAAGAGCAAGGAGGCTGGGAAGGGATCCAGCACAAGTCCTGTGAGGAAGGGCTGAGGGAGCTGGGGGTGTTGAGGCTGGAGAAGAGGAGGCTCAGGGGAGACCTCATCACTCTCTCCAACTCCCTGAAAGGAGGTTGGAGCCAGGGGGGGGTTGGGCTCTTTTCCCAGGCAACTCTCAGCAAGACAAGAGGGCACAAGAGGTCTCAAGTTGTGCCAGGGGAGGTTTAGGTTGGACATGAGAAAGAATTTCTTTCTGGAGAGGGTGCTCAGCCATTGGAATGGGCTGCCCAGGGAAGGGGTGGATTCTCCATCCCTGGAGCTATTTCAAAAGAGCCTGGATGTGGCACTCAGTGCCATGGGCTGGGAACCACGGGGGGAGTGGAGCAAGGGTTGGACTTGATGAGCTCTGAGGTCCCTTCCAACCCAGCCCATTCTATGATTCTATGATTCTATGATTCTATGATTCTATGACTTAGACCATGGTAACCACCTGCTGGAGCACTGATTTTTCCTTGCTGGGTAGGAGCTCAGCACTTGGGTCTCTGCACCAAATTGTGTGGTGTCCCTTTTTTTCTTTCACTGAATCCACACCAAAGCCCTGGAGGCTTTGGCGATGAGGACAATGCTGTCCATCTTCAATGTCACCCATTTTGTGTCAGCAAATGCTTCAGTCTTTCTGAGAAGGCTTCACAGCTGAAAAACACAGGTTGATTTTTGGGGAAAAGACTCAGATTTTGAGCTGGAAGAGAAAGAAATTGATTTCCAAGATGTTATGCCTTATCCTACTGTATGGGTATCTCCTAAAAAAAGCAAATCAGATCCCAGGAGTGCAACTGCCTGGGAGGAAACAAGGGTCATTTTTCTCCATTTCAGGTCCTTTAATTCACTTTTAATTACGCAGCCGGGGAGCATCTTTGAAACATCAGATTTCAGTTGGACTGCGAACCCATTTCTGCAGCATCCCCTTCTTTCCAGGACACAAAACTCTCTGTAGATGTAAAAAACCACCCATCCATCACTGTCACAATGCACATCTGTGCACATTCAGTCCCAGAGACTTCTGCACCACAATTCAGACATTTTCTGCAGTGGTTCCTGAGCCCATTCATTAAATAAAATTTCTCCCTTGCAGTGATGATGCTTTGCTTCAGGCAAGCTCCTCTCTGTTTATATTATTTAGCTGGCAATGAGCCCACCCCAATCATTTGTAATAACAAAGTTATCTCCAAGGATGAGATGTTTGTACAAATGGCAGGGAGATTCCCAAATCAGAGTAGTAAACCTCAAATCTTCAGATTTTTGGGATAGGATGTAAACCCTCAAGCTCCAGGATATCTGCCAACTGGAATTGATGGGGTCAAGAGGAGAGCAAAGGGGATTAGTTTTCTTTGTCTTGGTGGATGAAGTAAAAAAGTGAGGATGGTAGGAAAAAAAGGATTAGGTTTGGCTTCAGCTGTAATAAAATTCTGGATTTAGGGATTTTTTGACAAAGGGATGCTAAAAAAAAATACTGGAAAAAAGATAAATGGGTAAATGGGAAGCAAGACATCTCCTAAGCACTCAAGGGGTTTAACACATCCTCAGCTTCACATCTGAAGAAGAAAAAAGGCATTTGGGAATGAACTTTTCAAAACCTTGTAGTTAAAAGTTGAGAAGACAAATGCATTTTTTGTCGTTCCATGATATTTTTTTTCTCTTTGACCTTACAAACATTAATTTTTCTCTTCCATCTTAAATGATCACACATTTGACAGAAGCAGTAAAATTATTTCTATTCTTCTAAAAGTGTCTTCCATGGTAGAAACCCTATTCTCACAAAAAGATTTGGGTCAAAATGGGCACTCCCTCTACAGCCAAATTTTCTTTTCACTGCTTCAAACAGCTTCAGGCAACTTTTTACCAGACCAGCTGGATCTTACTAAAGAAAGAGAGCACTGAATAGTCATTTGAGCTGCACTAAACTTCTTTTCTTCTCATACATGGACATTGTCTTCCTCGGCCTGACAACTGTAAGCACATTAAAATGTTTTTTCATTGGCCCATCTGTTAGCAGAAAAGGCTTTGGGAAATCCCTGTGAACTCCCCTTGATATATGGTGTTATATTAACCATCCAAGCCATGTTGATTAGTTATTATTCATTGTTTAGCTTTATAAGAGTGTTAATAGAATAAATATTTATTATAAATGCTGCTGTTGTCTCGGGCACAGTTGTAAAGCAAGCAGAAAGCAGCTTGAGTGAAAAGACCACCCTTCCTTCCAAAAATCCTCCCTCCCTGTGGTTGGGTTCCACATTTCCAACTCCTGATGGTGTGAAGAACATTGTCACAAGACATCTATGCAGTAATTTACAGTGAAAACCAAAGTCTGGAATTTTTTGTTTGTTTGTTTGTTTTTTTACTGGCACTGGGGGAGAAAGGGGAAGTAAAATGGAGCAAAAAATGAAAAGAAAAAATAAAATAAATGGAGTAAAGTGAGTCACTCTTTGAGAAATGTATAACTTGTTTCTTTGTGGTTGTAGACACAGGTTTACTGGGGATTTTCATGAGATTAAGTCCCCATAAATTCCATAGGGACAGTCCCCATAAATTCCATAGGGACATAAATGCTCCATAGGACCAAACGGGCACCACCACCAGAAGAGCTTTTACCTCCTTCCCTGAATGGCAAGAAGAGCAAAGAGCTGATGCTCACGTGTAGGAAACCAGGTCACCCAAATCTACCTGACCCAGCAGGTTGTGGAAATTCCATCTCCCCACATGCCAAGGGCAGATTTAATTCACATTTAGAAAATCCTCTTTTGACAGAAGCATCGTGGACTCAGGAGCACAGAGCTGAACATCACTGTCCCAGAGCAAACACTCTCATGGTTTTTTTCACATGTTTATTTATTTTTCATTTGACTTGCTTATGTTGTGGGCCTGGTCCAAAGTTTATTAGCTGTTAGCAGGAAAGTTCTCAATGGCACTGGTGGTTTCATGCTCAGGCTGTAGAATGTTTCTCAAAGATCATTCATGCTCTATTTGTTCTGGAAGGTGGGCATCAGACCAGCTGGGCTACTGGAAACTGCTGAAATGGAACCAGTGCTTAGGGAATTTCAAGGGGAAAATCAGCCTTTTTTAGACCTCAGACACCCCAAACTCTCTTCGTTCCTCCTCCCCCATGTCTACACCATTCCCCACCTCGTGCTGCTCTTCATTAAGAAACTCCTCGTATCGTTCTCACTGCGTTTAGTGAAAAATGAGAGAAATGGTTCCAGATTTGTGCTTTTATAACTGGTTCTTGTTAGAGTCACCATGACAGGTTGGGAAAGGAGCCCAGAGGGGGTGGGTGGAAAGAACCCAGCCAAGAAGAGCTGGCTGGCTCCTGGGGTGTGCTGTGCAGGAGCTCGAGACTTTTCAGAAGCACTTGGGATTTTTTCCTTCAGATCTGAGCCCTCTTGGCCTTTGGCTTTATTTTTAGCCTGACACCATTTGATGTGGGTCCTTCCATCTCTATCAAGCCCTCAGGAGCAGGGCTGGACTCCAAACCACATTCCTGCTTCACCCAACCCTGTGCCAGGGGTGTGCTGAGGTGCAGAACCCAGAAAGGGGCAGAAAATGTTGTGAACCATGAATGCATCACCCTGGGAGCAAGGGAGTAAAAATTAGGAATTTATGGACACCATGTCCCAAGCAGATGATACAGAATAATAGAATAATTTGGTTGGGAAAGGATCTTTCAAGGTCCCTTCAACCAGAGCCCCATCCAACCTGACCCTGAATGTTTCTAGGGATGGGGCATCTACCACCTTGTTGTGAAATCTGTGCAACTGTTTCAGCATCCTCATCAGCCAAAATTTCATCCTAATATCTAGACTGAATCTCCCCTTTTTCCGTGTAAAGCCATCAGCCTTTCTCCTAGCACTGCTAACAGCTCTGTCCTCATCTTTCTTATCAGCCCAGCTTGTTGGCAGGAAGGTTGTGTTGGCAGCAATTTCCTTCCTACCCAAAGGAAAACCAGGGGAAATTTACTGAGATCAGCCTGAAAAAAAAAGAAAAAAAAATAGAGGGAAGGAAAAAGGAAAGGGAAAGGGAAAGGGGAAGGGAAAGGGAAAGGGAAAGGGAAAGGGAAAGGGAAAGGGAAAGGGAAAGGGAAAGGGAAAGGGAAAGGGAAAGGGAAAGGGAAAGGGAAAGGAAGGGAAGGGAAGGGAAGGAAGGAAAGGAAAGGAAAGGAAAGGAAAGGAAAGGAAAGGAAAGGAAAGGAAAGGAAAGGAAAGGAAAGGAAAGGAAAGGAAAGGAAAGGAAAGGAAAGGAAAGGAAAGGAAAGGAGAAAGGAAAGGAAAGGAGAAAGGAAGGGAAAGAGAAAGAGAAAGAGAAAGAGAAAGAGAAAGAGAAAGAGAAAGAGAAAGAGAAAGAGAAAGAGAAAGAGAAAGGGAAAGGGAAAGAGAAAGAGAAAGGGAAAGGGAAAGGAAAAAGGAAAAAAGGAAGGAGTAAGGAAAGGAAAGGGGAAGGAAAGGCAAAGGGAAGGATGAAATAATATAAATAAATATATTAAAAACAAGGTTAGACAGGAGAATATCCATACTCAGTACTTTTAGAGATGGGAACAAAATTAAACCTCAGTCCAGGTAACGATGAAATATAGAGGTTAGAATGTAGGTAGAGGTTCACTCATAAATAACAGTTTGGATTTTTTCCTGAGGTCTCCCCCAGCTCTCATCCCTGCCTTATTAAGCACTGCTTTGCATTTAAAGATTTGGTGAATCTTTTGAAACCTTTTTTTTTTTTTTTTCCCCCTACATTTCTGTACATGTGTACATTATTTTCATTTCTTGACTCAGACATTTTTTACATTAAACCCACAAATGTTCCACTCCCATGGTATTTGAGGTTGGTAGGCTTCAAATAGCCCTGCTCCATGGCCCTAACTATGTTTACCTATATTTGCCTTCTGCTGACTGAGTCTTCAGCTAAAACACCACATTTCCAGGGTTTTCCCACAACCATGGAATACGAAACAGCTCATTTTATTCCTCCCTCTTTTTTTTTTTTTTTTTTAAATGGAGCACAGTATTTTTAAGGAGTCACAGGAATCCAGAAGCTGGAGCTATTGGGAAAAAAAAAAAAAAAAACTGAAAAACTCAGCAAAACAAAACCGAAAAAAAAAATTAAAAAAAAAAAAAAAAAGAGAAACTTGCAAGAATAAATTGGCAGTTTTAGAAAAACAGGCCTGTGGTTTGCTATTTATACACGGGTCTGATCTATTTGGCTCTAGTCTGAACTAGATCATTGAGGGGGTTACTGTTTTATTTGTAACTCACCAAACGTATCCCTGGTATGAAAATGATCGTGGTACAGATGTGTTCCTTGGGTTGCCTCCTGCACACACATAACTCCTGGTAAATCAGAAACAGCTTCAAGAAAGGAAGCAGATCTGCATGGAAGTGAAACTGGAGTCTATCTTGGTGCCCACTGTGTATATTTCTCTGGGGCTCTGAGATTTGTTTGACTTCCTCTGATTGAATGCTGGGCTCGTGTTGATATTAGCAGCTAATGCAGATGAAATATTGCCAGAGCTGCTGCCAACTTACATTCACCCAAGGCTGATGGATTGGTTTTTTTGGGGTGGGATTGGCTTCTGCTATTTTTTTTGTAGTTCTTTGTTTGAGTTACTCGAGCCCATGCTCAGCAGAGGACTTGCACTCCTTTTGGTGACTGCTGTAGAAAGCATGGAGCAGAAAATCCCTACTCAATTATATTCAAATTATTCTCTTGCCCTTCATTATGGAATCATGGAATGGTTTGGGTTGGAAAGGACCTTAAATCCCCCCCAGTGCCACCCCTGCCATGGGCAGGGACCCCTCCCCCAGCCCAGGGGGCTCCAAGCCCCATCCAACCTTCAACACTGCCAGGGATGGGGCAGCCACAGCTTCCTTGGGCAACCTGGGCACCCAGGGGCTCAGCACCCTCAGAGTTAATAATTTCATCCTTATATCTCCCCCCACCCCCCAACTTTTTCATTAAATCCAACAATTTCATTAAATTGTGGTATTTAATTGAACTCTCCAAAGTCAACTTCTCGGCAGGTTTTCACGGATGGGAAGGTGGTCAAAGTAGAGGAGAAAAAAGAAAAAGAAAAAGAAGGTGGAAATTTGTTGAAATCTGAGTGTCAGTTGCCCCAGAAATGAGGGATTTTCTGTGCAGGGGAGTGATAGGACATCTAAGTGAATTTCTGATTCTGTAGTCCTTGTCTTTATGGGAAAGATCTGATAAGGGCTTTAGTTTTGTTCTCTGGGTTTTTTTTTTTAACCCAGTGAGTGCATTAAGAGATCTGTTTCTAAGTCTCAGCAGGATACAAAAAATATAGATAATTATACTCCCAAATCCTGTTTGAAAATTGCTCCATGCCAGAAGCTGGAAGCTTTTTCATGGGATGCTTTATTAGTTCTTATGGCTAACTCCTTTTCTTGAGAAAGGCCCTGGGAGCAAATATTTCTGCAGAGAAACTCCAGTTTTGACTCAGCCGAAATATGTTGCAGAAACTTTACTTTTGTGAAGCTATTACAGGGAAAAATGTTTTGCCAACTTTGTATAGAACTCCTTGATTTTTCCTTCAGTTTTGAAATATTTAATGAAATGTCATGACCATTACCTCATTATTGCTGATTGAAATGCAGAATTTGTTTCTTAAAATACTCAAAGACAGCTGTTTCTCAGCACTTACTAAAAATTCTTATCTTTTCTGGATCAAAGTGTCTTTTGTCTGTCTTAAAACAGGGCACTTTTCCCTTTTTTTCTGGGGAACTTCAAAAGCTTGTTTCCATTTGGAACAAAGAACAGACTTGTTGATGTTCTTTTCCCATAAAATGGGAATGTCCACTTTTCAGCAGTTGGAAACCATGAATATTTATCTTTATTTATTTAACTTGATGTGTGCATCAAGGGATCACCTAACTTTTCCAGCAATAGGACTGGTTCATCTGACTTTGCCAGGACTTTAGTTTGTGTCTCCTCTGGATCTGTCCTTCTCTGGTTTTTCTGTGTAATGAAAGGAACACTTTTCCCCCCCCCAAAAAATAACATTAATCCTATCAACTTTATATTACAAAAAGAAGGAAAGGAAAAAAATAATAAATGATCCCCCCAAAACCCAATATTTGATCTGTCAGGATGTCTTATTCACAATGCTATGGAAAGGAGGTTCAATAATTTTGTAGATCTTAACATTTCAACAGGTAAATATATTTTACTTCCATTAAGAAGACACCAGTGAGCTGTTTGGCCAAATTAATCATCCTTTGACATTAAAAAATTAATCCTGTGTAGATGCATGCATTCAGACCAAGCTTATAAAAAAGTCAGTGAAGTGGGGCAGAGGAAACAAGTTTGATATAAAAGGTTTTCTATCTGTCACTAGAAATATGTCCCCTGGTTTATTTATTGCTTTACAGCTGTTGAAACACATAGCACAGCATTTATCCTACCTAAATTTAGCCACCAAAATGTCAGACAGCTGGAATCTCAGCTATTTGAGGGATTAGCCTAGACAAATTTTGTGTGATAGATGCTTTAGATAAGCAACATTTCCTCAGCTGATTCCTTATCATGGGGCAGGATCTGAGGGTTCCAACTTCTGTTCCAAACAAGCAAAGGAAGGAATTGGCTCAGTGTGGCAGAAAGCTTCTTAGCACTGGTTTCAAATCATCTGATGATCTAGAAAGGGACTTTGTTCCATCACATCAAAGCCTAAAGCACTGGTCTCATTTCCCAGCCAGGCAACCAAAAAATGTCCAATTCTTTTCACACCAAACCCGTCAAAGGAATAAGAGAGCAAACAACTAAACCTCACTCCTCTTTCCACATAGCAGCAGCAAAGAAAGGAAGAAAGAAAAAAATTAAAAAATCCATTGATCGAAATCCAAAGGAGCTGAGGAATTGAAATGATGCAAACCCACTTGGTTGACATCTGTTGGAGTGGGTCTGAAAATAACAACTTCAAGTGGGAATTTCACTGGCATCTCATTAGCCTGCCCTGTGTACATTGTTAATGACAGTGAATTAGCAAGGATCTGTTTCCTTTTCCAAGGTCTTCCACCAGGATTGGAGCAAGATCAGTGCCTTGATGTCAGTACAGGCTGGGGGATGAACCAAAAACCAGTACAGGTTGGGAACTGAGTTACTGGAGAGCAGTGAAGGGGAAAGGGAGCTGGGGGTGCTGGGGGATGGAAGGATGCTCAGGAGCCAACAATGTTTCCTGGTGGCCAAGAAGCCCAATGGCACCTGGGAGGCATCAGGAGGGGGGGTCAGGAGGTTGAGAGAGGTTCTCCTGCCCCTCTGCTCTGCCCTGGTGAGGCCACATCTGGAATCTTGTGTCCAGTTCTTGGCCCCTCAGCTCCAGAAAGACAGGGAAGTGCTGGAGAGAGTCCAGAGCAGAGTGAGCAAGATGCTGAAGGAGTGAAACATCTCCTGGTGAGGAAAGGCTGAGGGAGCTGAGGGGCTCTGCAGCCTGGAGGAGACTGAGGGCTGAGCTCTTCATCTTTATAAATATGGAAGGGGTGAGTGCCAGGAGGATGCAGGAAAGCTTTTCTCAGGGGTGACCAACAACAGGACAAGGGGCAATGGTTATGAACTGGAGCATGGCTGGTTCTGGATAAACAGAAGGAAGAATTTTTTCCCTGGGAGGGTGACAGAGCACAGCCCAGGCTGCCCAGGGAGGTTGTGGAGTCTCCTTCTCTGGAGACATCCAAGGCCCCCCTGGATGTGTTCTGTGGGACTGCTGGAGGTGACCCTGCTCTGGCAGGGGGGGTTGGACTAGAAGATCTTTTGAGGTCCCTTCCAACCCCTCACTTTCTGTGATATAGGTCTGGCTGTTGGGCTGCTTATCCCATCAGAATTATAGACCAGGATCCATCCCTGAAATGCTTTGGGAACATGAAGAGGAAAGGCTGAGGGAGCTGAGGGGCTCTGCAGGTTGGAGAAGAGGAGAGTGAGGGTGAGCTCTTAATATCTATCAATATATAAGGGGTGAGTGCCAGGAGGATGGGGCCAGGCTCTTCTCAGTGATGTCCAAGGACAGGACAAGGGGTGATGGGTGTAAACTGGAGCATGGGAGGTTCCATGTAAACAGAAGGAAAAACTTCTTTACTGTGGAGGTGACAGAGCACAGCCCAGGCTGCCCAGAGAGGTTGTGGAGTCTCCTTTGGAGACATCCAAAGCCCCCCCTGGCTGTGTTCTGTGGGACTGCTGGAGGTGACCCTGCTCTGGCAGGGGTGTTGGGGTCAATGATCTTTCAAGGTCCCTTCCAACCCCTCACTTGCTATGATTCTATGAAGGAACTGAAAGCATCACTCTGGGGAAGAACCTGGGGACACTGATGGGTGAAGAGCTGGCCCTGAGCCAGCAGTGTGCACTTGCAGCCCAAAACCCAGCAGTATCCTGAGCTGCATCAAAAGGAGCAGGGCCAACAGGTTGAGAGAGGGGATTTTCCCCCTCTGCTCCACTCTGGTGGGATTTGCTTTGGAGTGCCGGGTCCAGTTTTGGAGTTCTGAACATAAGAAAATCATGGACCTGCTGGAGTGGAACCAGAGGAGGGATAGAAAAATGCTCAGAGGGCTGGAGACCCTCTGATGGGAGGTTGTTCAGTCAGAGAAGGCTTTGGGGAGACCTTCTTGTGGCCTTTCAGTACTTAAAGGGGGCTGGTAAAAAAGGTGGGGACTGAGTTTTTAGCAGTGGTAACACAAGGTGTGATGGTTTTAAGGTGAAAGAGGGGAGATTCAGATTAGATATAAGGAAGAATTTTTTTACAAGGAGGGTGATGAGCCACTGGCCACTGGAGAGGTGGTAGAAGCCCCATCCCAGGAAACATTCAAGGTCAGGTTGCTCTGAGCAATCTGGTGTAGCTGAAGGTGTCCCTGTTCACTGCAGGGTGGGGGGGATGAAGTGAAAAAGTCCCTTCCAACCCCAATAATTCTGTGTTTATATGGTTCTATGGTTCCTTTGCATTTCAGTGCTTGAATTGAAGCTGCTCAACACTGAAAACTAAAGAGAAAAACTGAGCCCTTTGGCTCCCACTTCTCTCAGTACAAATTAGACACTCCTAAGGGTGAGGACCTTAATGTTCCTGTGTTATCTTATCCCTAGGACAGATTCAGTTCTGAGGACTTGGTATTATCACATGGAAGAGTGATCAATAAGGAAAGTTTTCTCACTTCCTCCCTGTTCTTATGGAAACCTGAATTCTTCTTGCAATATTATCTCCTCTCCTTCATCCTGATCATGTGAAAGAGCTGCTGTCTCTTCTTCATAGACAAGAAAATCAGGTCCCCTCACAGGTTGGCTATCTTGGCAGGAAATGGAAAAATAGAGGCAGTTCTTCCCCCACCTGTAAAGAATTTTGGGTAGACTGAATAAAATGTAAAAGTCTCCCCTCTCTTCCCATTCCCTCCTGAAGACTGCAGTCAACTTGCAAATCAACACGAGCTCTCAGAGCTTGAACAACATTTTTTTACCAACCTAATTTCCATACATTTTAAGCTCTGTTTCCATCCTCATCCTTTCTTCTCCATCTGACTGATTCCTTGTAGGGTTTACTTTAGGTGTCTAAGCAGCATCCTCAACAAGGTGGCATCTCTGCCTCTGGGGACGCCATCTGACCCCACAAACACCAAGTGAGTGGGTGAGGGACAGAGGGACCTGGAGGGAGAGACACCAGGATGGGGTCAAGGTGAAAGCAGGGGCTGGTTCCTCTTTTTTTTTTTGAAGGTTTTTTTTCCCACACCAGAGCCTTTACTCCCAGTGTGGTGTTTATCAGACATCAGCCTCAGTAAACAGCTTCTCCCCTTGACTCCAAACCCTATTAAGCTTTTTTCCTTGAAACCCCAGACTGGATGAAGGAGTGCCTAATCCCTGAGGATCAAGCAGCTTTGTGAAGAGCAACAAAAGCAGAGCCCCACCACATGATCTACGTGGTGGTGTCAGCTATTCAGCACCCTAAGATAAAAGGCACGGAGCCAACACCCCCTTGTAAACAGTTCATTAAGTTCTTTACATCTCTGGATCTCTTTTTCCTGCTGGCTTCTCCCTCCCACACTACTTAATCACTTTTAGCACAGGCTAAGTTTGCAGCCCAGAGCTCCCAGTTGCCACCACTGGTGTATTTTTAAGCCTTTGCAGCTGACATGCCACGTTAAGATTCAGGCTGGTTTATCCTTGGCCTTCATAACTTTGCATAACCCATGGCTGGGAGGCAGAAAGAAGCAGGAGAAGGGATGAAGTAGAGAAGTGAAAATGAGTCCAGAGCTATGTGGGATGGATCGAGTGGCCAAGGAGGGGGAGGTCATGAAAACTTCATTCTGGAGCTGCAGGGAATTAATTCAGCCTGGGATGAGTGAGGAGAAAACCAGGAGAAGGACTAAGGGGTAGTGGTTTAAAACTGAAATATTTAGATTCAAATCAGGGAGAAGAATGAATTTTTTTGATGGTGAGGGTGGTGCAATGCTGGTAAAAGTTGCACAGAGAGGTTGTAGGTGTCCCATTCCCTACTCATCCAAGGTCATGTTGGATGGGACTCTGAGTACCTGATCTGGTTGAAGATGTCCCTGGTGACTGCAGGGGCATTGGACTAGATGGTCCCTTCCAACCCATAGAATATGATTTTATGAATAGGAGATAAGAAATGTCTGATGAAAATCAAGAGAAGGATCTGGCTCAGCCTGGGGGGCAAAAATCAGGTTTTTTGTAAGAAAAACCCCACATTTCTGGCCTTCTCTGTCCCTCATGCATATTCTCCTACCTCTGTCACTAGTCTGGCTCAGCCTCATGTTATGACAGACCAGCCCAAGGTGATTTAACCCTCCTGAAACCTGCCCATTGCACCTGCCCAAGCTCCAGACAAAAATCCTGCTTTGATTTTTGAATAGGAACCTGATGCACCCTCTCACACTTCCCCATTCTTCCCCTTGCCCACCAAAATGTTCATGATTCTGCTTCTCTTGCTCCTTGCACCCTCAGGCACTCCTGCTGAGGATGCTTTGCACCTCAAGCATTCAAGCCAGAAATACTCAGATACTTCACCCAGAAATACTCAGATGCTGCTCATCCCTCCATCTCTCCCTCCAAGGAATCTGTTCAGGTTTTCCAAAATTAATATTAATTGTTCTCAAGCCTTCAGTCTAGCAAAGGTCTCAATGCAGGCACATTGTACAGATCAGATGCCCTCCAACCTCCTTCTGCTGCTCTGTGACACATCACAGCTTCTGAGCAAGGAGGTAAATGAGAGATGTAGTGAAGTCCTGCAGATTTTCCAGCTATCCTTCCCCATTACTGGGAACACAACCTCCTTACCAATTCCTGCACTGGAATTGCTCTGAAATTAAAACAAATTCCCATTACTGGGCAAGCTACTTCCTTACCAATTCCTGACGTGCAATTGGTCTGAAATTAAAAAAAAAATTCCCATTACTGGGCAAGCTACTTCCTTACCAATTCCTGCACTGGAATTTCTCTGAAATTAAAACAAAATTCCCATTACTGGGAATGCTACCTCCTTACCAATTCCTGCACTGGAATTGGTCTGAAATTAAAAAAAATTCCCATTACTAGGAATGCTACTTCCTTACCAATTCCTGCACTGCAATTGGTCTGAAATTTAAAAAAAAATGGGATTTCTGCAGTACAAATTACAACAGGAAACATGTCAAGGCTTGGAGCTCTTCATCAGGATTAAACCCGAGAGTGTCCAAATACTCTTGGGAGGTAAAAGGTGGAATCCCTAAGCAGAACTTTTGATGCCAATGACAACTTTTTGTGTGTGTGAACAGATATTTGGTGCTTTTCTCCTCTGGGGAAGGGATAATCCAGCAGATTGGAATTTTCAGTGCCTGCTGCTTCTGTCTGGGTCCTGCAAGAGCTGCCTGAGATCTCCCAGTATCTACTTTTATGATGCAGGATGTCCCTGCTCTGTTGGAAGGGGTTTTTGAGCTGCTCTGAGAACAACTGGTGCTGCCTGCAATGGAAATAATGCACCTTCTAAAAGCTAACTACCATTTAAATAAATATTAGCTTAAAGTAGCTTTCATCAGAGGCTCTTTTCCAAAAACTACTAAAGAAGAACGAGCCGGGAAGAAACATGCTGGAAAAATTACCTTGAGATAAATAGCACTCAAGTTTATTTTTCTCCTCTCTTTTAATGAGGTAATGGTTGTGGATATTACCCAGATGAAATTACATTGGCTCGACGGGGTTGGCATCTTACATCACCATTTTTCATCTCCTAGGATTTCCTTCCCTTGGATTCTGGGGAATTTCTACCACGCTGAGTGCTCCTTGGTGTGGAAAAGAGGAATCCCTGTGGGGCAGAGTTTTATAAACACGTCTTGGCTACCAGACCAGAATTAGGGTGAGCAATGCAAGCCTGATGATTTTCTGTTGGGTGTGCAACATGCCTGGCACATCTGAAATTCTTCAGTGTGCAAACATGTGTTTCTGAAGGCTTTGGACTCTTTGAGCTGAAAAGCACAAGCTGAAAAGATGGTTTTCTTTAAGTAAAACATCCTATGTAATAATAGCCCAGGGACCTTTCCCATGCAGCTGTTAAAAGCAGAAAGCAGAACAAATGAAGGCAATCCCCCCAAAGTCTCAGTGTTTGCAGAGGGGAGGGATCAGGCTCTCAATACACACCAGATTTTCTCCTCTGTAAAAGCATCCCCTGTGTGCTGGAGGATGCAAAAAAAAAAAAAATATTTGTCATTGCTAAGCTCCCTCAATTCATACAGAAAAACAGGGACCTCTGAGAGGTGATCCACCTCTTGTTAAAAATTAGAAGGTAAAGTCAATTGCATTAGGATGTAAAGTCAATCAATTCCTGTTGATTTGGGATATCTGTCAATGATTGCTCTAAGAAATCTTCTTATCCAGATTGACTTTCACAATGAATTTTTCTCCAAATATTCCTGTCTTGTTTCTTAAAGGGAGTTCCCTCTCTCCAGGTATCTACTGCCTCTCTATGCCCATGAAATCTGCTCTTAATTTGCTTCCTTTTCTTTGTGGACATTGGTGCCAGGTTCTCAGCACCAAGGACTTGGGATTTTCTATTTTTAAGACTAATATTTCAGAGTTACTGACCTGAGAGGCTTTGTCACAACCTGCCCAGTGTTCAAGTATTCACTGGGAGTCTCTGGAAATTGTTGGGAGAGGGGTAAAGGAATGCAGCCAAGTGCAAAACATTCTTGGACCTTCTGTTTTCCTGATTGCTGGGAGAGGATTCATCTCACTTGAAAATGAAGGACTCGGTTTAAGCAGAACCTTTAGGCTGCTGAGAGGGGCAGAACACTCCCAAGGAGCCAACCACCTCCATCAGACACTGGAGTCAAGACACCTCGACTCAATTTACTCTCTGATCGTCCATTTACTGATGCTAAATGTTTGCACAGACTCAAAATAGGAACAAGTTAATGACAGATAAAAAAACCCCACAAAGTTTCCTGTATGAAGATGTCCACTCCAGGCCAGGAAGTCTCTCTGGCAGAGATTTCTGGAATGTATTTTGGGGCTGTTTCTTTTCATCTCACATTGTCTGTAGGCATTTAGTGTTGGCCAATTTCCAAAGAAGACTGTGGGATGGATCCCAGGTCTGCCCCACTGCTGGTCCTTATGTCCTGATCTTTTTCAAGTAGGATTATTCACTCCCTGAAGGTGATCTCTGCGTTTTTATGGTTAGAGAGAACCTGGACTGATTGCTACGGGACGTGAGGAATGGGATTCTTGACTTGTGTAAAACAACCACAGTGTGTACATCTACTCTGGGTTTAGTCACTCAAAACACCCTCCACTCACTGTGGAGGAAAAAGGCATTTTTAGAGGGAAATCCACTGTGTGTTGAAGTTCCTTTTTCTCTTCTATTTCTCTCCCAGGCACAGGGTACACACCCAACACTGGGTGAGATGAATTCCCACTTCATATATTTGGGTAGCTGAAGATAACTGCTATGAATCTCAATTTTCAGGTCCTTGTTCCAGATAAAATTAATCTATTTCATGCTTCTTTTTCTCATAGGAAGAACTATTTGTGGTTTTCAGGCTGCACATGGTCTGCCATTGACAGGTAATTTGGTCTTGATTCCCAAGGGATGCTCTTTGGGTCTTTCCACCAGGGACACACAGAAATACCCCTTTGTTTTTTGGCCTGTCCAGACCTCTGCTTCACTTCACCATTTTCCATACAGTCTCCTCATGGTGGACAGCAAAGGTTTTTCCATGCTGACATGAGTGTTTCCATGGTATCTGATTAATCTGTGATATCCTTTTTCTCCTCTGGGATCAGGAAGAAGGAAACAGGGCAGCACTTAGGGTTGAATTGTAAGAAGCAGTTTTATTGTTCAGGTCTTTTAGGACGTCTCTAAAAGGTCTTCACTTCTCATGTCCCCACCAGAAGAAGGACAGAGATTGTTGGAACAATCCCAGAGGAGGCCCCAAAGATGATCCAGGGAATGGAGCAGCTCTGTTATGACAAGAGATAGAAGGAGCTGGGATTGTTCAGCCTGGAGAAGAGAAGACTCCAGGGGGACCTTAGAGCTGCCCCCCAATCCCTGAAGGGAACCTCCAGGAAGGCTGCAGAGGGACTTTTCCTCAGAGTGTCCAGCCAGAGGACAAGGGGAAATGGATTGAAACTGCAGGAGAAGAGGTTCAGGCTGGAGCTGAGGAAGAAGTTCTTCAGCAGGAGGGTGCTGAGCCTCTGGAACAGATTGCCCAGAGAAGCTGTGGCTGCCCCCTCCCTGGACGTGTTCAAGGCCAGGTTGGATGAGGCTTGGAGCAACCTGGGTCCCTTCCCATGGGATGATCAATAAAGTCCTTTCCAACCTGAGCCATTCTATGATTCCTGCTTCTTTCAAGATTCTGCTTTACCTCATGGAGGCCAAGCCCCACTATTTTTCTGGATTTTTCTTTCAAACCACTAAAGCTCAGATCCACAGGAAACCAGTTCCGCCTACATTTTGGAAGAAGATGGAACCATCTGACACTTTTAGATCAGGAGTACCTATTGCTTTTAAATCTCCCAATCTCAGGACTAAGATGCCACCTCCAGAGGTCACCTCGCAGAGCCAAGAAGCCTCGGAGACTCTCAGGCTCTCTGCAGGATGAAGCTGTCACCCTGCAACACAGCAATCCTTGTTCCTTCTGAGCCATTCCTTTCACTCCCCCAACAAAATCTCCTATATACGTGGGATGGTGGAACACTCTGTTAAATGTTTATTACTGAAAATTTGAGGGAAACCACATGGATTGGCTAGACAAGACATACAAAAACAAGTCGCAATAAAAACTTTATAGCATCTCCCCCAGCATCCTAACATAGACTTCCTTTTTCTTTATGAAACATATGCACCAACTGATGGGCAAAATTTGCCTCTCTGGCTACATGGCAAACATCCATCTGCTCATATGCACCAGATGAAGAGTTTTCCTGTTGCTGCTGCATCTGAAAAATTAACATTCAACACACAACTGTGATTTGCACAGCATGGGGCAGAGCTGGAGGAGGAAGCAGAACACTGTTGCTGAGCATAAATTCCTGTTATTTTACTGCATTTCTTTCTCCCTCCACCTTGGGGACGTTTGCTATGAAATTGATAGGGGGGATTTTGATTGGGCCAACATGAATAATTTGATTATCTCAGCTTAATGTGGCAACCTCATCAATCAGGTTAGGATGAAGATGTGGCAAACTCATCAATTTATTTCAGGTGCCAAGCACTGCATTGAGCAAAGGAATTCTGCTTGACATAGCAAAGGTTGGAGCACATGCAAATAAAGTAAGTTACTTGCTTGCATTTCCCTTTCGATATTAAATTAGTTATAATCAGATTTGTAGATAAAAATATTAATAATAATAATATTAGCTTTTTCTAGTATTAAAGCACTGCACCAAGAAGCAATTCTCAGCATGGTTTTTTTGCTTTACAAACTTGAAGTCACTCAAAGTTTCCAAGAAAAATGGAGAGCATCTGCAGTGCAGAAATAACATGGGAAAGAAGGGCTAAAAAATTATCTGCAAGTTCTCAGTGTGCAAACCAGAGAGACCAAACAGTCAGAGGGTGAAATGGCAACGGGAATGAATCAGTTTAAATCTGTGTACAAAACCAACCAAAATACCCACCCTAATCTGGATAATGGCTTGGGAGGGACATTTTTTACTCACTACATGAGAAGACAGGGAATTTTCCATCCTTATAGATTCCAGCTGGGAATGACAAGTGGGCTCAGTCCTTATCTTGGCAGAAGAGACACAAGAAGTAAATTTCTGAGATTTTGATCAACTCAGCAGCAGCAAAGGAAGGGTTAATTTTTTTAATCCTTCATTTGCTTTTTTCAGCATAGGCAGGAAAACGAAACCTTGTTAGGATGAAGATGTATAAATAAAATTAGAGTCAGGCCTAATGGAGCAAAAGGGGGATCTCAATAGCTTTGCTATTTGACAGATCTCATCCAGTTTTCTCCCATTTGTCAAGAAACATTAACAAAGGGTTTCCTGTTGGATGAACACTCTCAGGAAGTGCTGCTCAAAATAAACCTGAGCAGAATGCATTGATTTTTTAATTCTTTGGGGGAAAGATGAGGTCTTATAAACACATTTTAATCACACGTGATCATTTTGCTCTCTGTGCTCACCATGGATGGGCAATGATCTGCTTGATGTTTGCTTGTGGGGCAGCTCTTATGGGTGTTACTTTTCACCACCAGGATATCTGTCTTTGAGCTGAAGTAGGTTAAAAAGTGTCCCAGCTCCCCAATCCTACTGCTTGGAAGGACTTGGGGTTTCTTTTGGGGAGAGGGAAGAACACACATTGTGGGGAGGCTGAACCCACACCACCTATATAGAAAACCAACCTGCATCAGCAAACACAAGACCATAAATAATGCCAAGAGTCTCCTGTGTGTTAGCAGGCTACAGGAATATCAAACTTCAAGCTGCTGAATAGGGGCAGACAGCTGAATACACAACCATACTTCTCCAGAAGAACCAGGGCTGGAAGAAGTCCTTCTGTCCACTGACAGCTGAACCTCTGCTCTGTCCCCAGGAGGTGATGGCTACCAAGTGCTCCTTTCCTTTCCTTTCCTTTCCTTTCCTTTCCTTTCCTTTCCTTTCCTTTCCTTTCCTTTCCTTTCCTTTCCTTTCCTTTCCTTTCCTTTCCTTTCCTTTCCTTTCCTTTCCTTTCCTTTCCTTTCCTTTCCTTTCCTTTCCTTTCCTTCCCTTCCCTTCCCTTCCCTTCCCTTCCCTTCCCTTCCCTTCCCTTCCCTTCCCTTCCCTTCCCTTCCCTTCCCTTCCCTTCCCTTCCCTTCCCTTCCCTTCCCTTCCCTTCCCTTCCCTTCCCTTCCCTTCCCTTCCCTTCCCTTCCCTTCCCTTCCCTTCCCTTCCCTTCCCTTCCCTTCCCTTCCCTTCCCTTCCCTTCCCTTCCCTTCCCTTCCCTTCCCTTCCCTTCCCTTCCCTTCCCTTCCCTTCCCTTCCCTTCCCTTCCCTTCCCTTCCTTCCCTTCCCTTCCCTTCCCTTCCTCTTCCCATCCTCTTCCCTTCCTTTTCCCTTTCCCTTTCCCTTTCCTTTTCCCTTTCTCTTTCCCTTTCCCTTTCCCTTTCCCTTTCCCTTTCCCTTTCCCTTTCCCTTTCCCTCCCTTTCTCTCTTCCCCCCTTCCCCCTTTTCTCCTTCCTCCTTTCCCTTTTCCTCTTCCTCTTTTCCCCCTTTCTCTTTCCCTTTTCCCCTTTTCCCTTTTCTTTATTTATTCATCCCTCTGAATTATTTATTAATATTTTTCCTTTTTCTACTCAGCCCTCTGAATCTGGAGATATCCCAAAACCTGTTCAGAAGGGCAGAGCTGTGGGACCTAAACACACCACTAATTCACTTTATGGGGTTTGGCTTCACAGATTAAAACCCCTTTGAACCCCAGCAGGTCCTTAGATTGGCCCAGCTGAGAAACTACCAGCAAAGCCCCATCAGATTGGAGCAGGAATTTTGAGGATGGATCAAATCAATCCCAATACCTCGAGGGGGAATGGGGCTGGCTCCAGGTCCTCTGGGATAATGATGGAGCAGTTGGGGGCTATGGCAGAGAGGTTCCCCACCTTCTGTTGATGGGAGAAGCTGACACTGTTCCTACACCTTGAAACAAGAAGTCTGAGGCTGCCTTGCTGGCCCTGGGATGGTTTGATTTTCTTTCCTCCCTCCTCTGCTTTTCCAAGTGTTAAAAAAAAATAATACTTTAGTTTCACCTGGTTCCTTCCACACTTTATCCCTACTGGGACAGTGATTCTGTTGTATTTTTATAGCCACAGTTTGTAACTTCTCTGGTCAGGAAAAGCTTCCCAGGGAACCTGGACCCATGTCAGGATACCATGTCAGGATATGTATGAAGGGTTGGACTTGATGATCTCTGAGGTCCCTTCCAACCCAGCCAATTCTGTGATTCTACGATTGGCACCAATGGGGTTGTCAGAAAAAGGGAAGAGCCTGGAAAAACCTGGAATCCCATAGAATCATAGAATCCTAGAATCCTAGGGGTTGGAAGGGACCTCGAAAGATCATCTAGTCCAACCCCCCCTGCCAGAGCAGGGCCCCCTAGAGTACATCCCCTAGGAACGTGTCCAGGTGGGTTTTGAATGTCTCCAGTGAAGGAGACTCCACAACCCCCCTGGGCAGCCTGTTCCAGGGCTCTGTCACCCTTACAGTAAAAAAATTTTTTCTGATATTCAACTTGAACCTCCTATGCTCCAATTTACACCCATTACCCCTTGTCCTATCACTGGTCACCACTGAGAAAAGCCTAACTCCATCTCCCTGACACTCACCCCTTACATATTTGAAAACATTGATGAGGTCACCCCTCAGTCTCCTTTTCTCCAAACTAAAGAGACCCAGCTCCCTCAGCCTTTCCTCATAAGGGAGATGTTCCACTCCCTTAATCATCTCAGTAGCTCTGCGCTGGACTCTTTCAAGCACTTCCCTGTCCTTCTTGAACTGAGGGGCCCAAGGTTGGTTCAGCCCAACACTCCAAATCCTCCCCAACATGCTGGGTGCCCCTTCCCACGGGGTCACCTTGGTTTCTGAGCCCACCTGGGTTTCAGGGTGATGCTCAGATGATGTAAAGCAGAGGCCTGGGATCAGATGACAACAATTGGTCCCATCGAATCCCAAACACTGCCTCTCAGCAGAAAACTATGTCTGGAATGCTCCATCATTGGATTACACAGGGGCACAATTTCACTGCAGGGGATACAGTAAACCCCTGAAAGATGTTGGCAGCTCAACAGATCATGCCATAAGACTCTGCTCAGATTGCTTTTGGCATGGCTGCCTTGAGACAATTCTAATTAAAACCACCTGGCCCTCCCTATATTTAGGGATATTTATTTGGGGTTTGGCGTTTTTCTTTTTTTTTTTTTTTTTCCTTTTTTTTCTTTCTTCTGTTTAATCCATATGGCTGCAAAGAATTTCTAAACAAGCAAAGAGCAAGTGTGTTGTTGATCAGCTAATGAGAACAAGAGCTATAGATAAAAGGGCTGGAAACCCAACTGAGAGGCACCAGAGAACTGACCAGAGGCAACAGAGCTGTTGAGTTTTTTGTAAGGATGTGACTGGAAAGTGAAGCAGCTGATTGTCATGCCTGAGTGACTGAGAGGATGGGATTAGTTCTGATTCCTAGTGGCAAACCCAACATCCTGGTAGACCCTGAAAGGCCACGGAGTCCCTAGGCAGGAACAATTACAGCCACGCTCTTCCTGACAGCAGTTTATTTAAACTCACCTTAAAGCTTTCCAGCAGGCAAAAATTTTCCATAAGGCAGATTCCAGCACACAACATTCATCTTAACACAGAGTTTATCCTATTTAAGCAGAAAGTTTAAGCATCCTACAGCTTAAGCTCTTTATTATCACAGACATTGAGAACAGAGTAGTTCTGGATGCTCTGAAGCATTTTTTTTTTAATGGTCTTGAAAGTTATCAAATTCTTGCCTCCTCCTCCTTGTCTCATTCCTCCTAAGCCCAGACAACCCCAGGTCATTCAGTCTGTCCTCATATTTCATATTTTGGCACCATCTGGGGTGGAGAGGGGGGCAAATCCTCTATCTGCAGGATTGGATGGGTTGCATTTGGGTGACACGGGTGGGCTCCACATCCCCACTCTACCAGCACTCAGCCCTTACCAACCAGCACTCATCAGATGAGGATTTACACAACTGGAAGCCTTTTCCTTTCCTCCCTCCCTTTAAATCAACTTTTAAGGCAGTGCTGTATCAAGCCAGAGGGGCAGCTGGCTCCTATTACCCATTACATCCCAGCAGTGCCCATCACTTCATCCAACACCTTGTGAGTGGTGGCTGGGGAGCTGAGGTTTTGTCAAAGCAGGCATTTCACAGCTGATGATCCAGAAGGGGGGAAAAAAAAAATAAAAAATCTGGTAGCCTCTGTGTTTTATGAGAATGGGGAGAGCAATGCTGTCATCAGATTGTACTTGATTTTTCCTTCTTGCTGGGTCCATGGAGATGCTGCTGTGCTGCAGGCTCTGCAGGGCTGAACATGACCCTTCTCACTTCAGCTGTCACTTGAAATGGCACAAATGGGACAAAATGAAAACCTGGAAAAGCCACCTGGTGGATCCTTTACCTGACCTCTTTATTCCTCTTAAAACTATTTTTCTCTACTTTTCCCTGGGAACAGGGAAAGATGCCCAGCAGGTTAACATTGGAAAAAACTGTTGATAAAAGTCATATCCAGGAGGAGCTGTTGGTGATTCTCCTCCTCTATGGATGTTTTTACCACCTGAGGATGGGAAATAGGATGCAGCAATGTCCACTGCCCTGCTGGACTCCATATAAATTTAATTTCTAGGTTTATTTCACACTGTTAGGTGATTCACAGAAAGGAATGATAGCTGCAGGTGTTTTGAGGGCACACATTGATTTATCCTGACTGGGGGACACCTGAACAAATCACAGCATCCAGCTTTTCTCTCATATCTGTGGGATGGAGACCTGTTCACCAAATAGTACCAGGGCCTGATGTGGCTCCAGGAAAGCTGGGGAGGGACTTTTCACAGGAACATGGAGTGATAAGTTGAGGGAGAATGGTTTCAAACTGAGAGAGGGGAAATTGAGATGAAATCATCAGAAGAAATTCTTTGGGGTGAGGGTGCTGAGCCCCTGGTCCAGGTTGCCCAAGGAAGCTGTGGCTGCCCCATCCCTGGCAGTGTGGAATTATAACTCCTAAGAGCTTTCCAGATCCCAAATCTGTGTCTCCCACATCTCAAGTGACACTCAGTGAATGATGGCAGTGGCTCAGGTGACCAATAATAAAGTTTATGTAGTCTTCAGTTAAGAGATACCTGTTCAAATCTTATTCCAGCTTCTTGAGCTTTTGTAGGAAATCCCCCTTGGCACAAATGAAAAGCTGGGGGAAGGAGTGGAAGCAGTACAAAAATGGGCAAAATAGTAGTTTTTGGAGAGCAAGGAAAGATCAAGTAGATGTCAAGGCCAAAATTATGTGTTTGGTGGACACCTTTAGTAAAAAAGATCTCAAACTTGTTCAGAAATGTTCCAGCTGCCAACAAAGAAAGAAGAAATAAGAGGATAAGGTGCTAAGTATGGCAGAGCAAGAAGTGTAACCAAAAATACACCCTAGGGCAAGCCCTGGGTGTCAGTCCTGAGGGTTAACATGGGATTGTATTCCTTGCTTGTGGACTGGATTGTGTCTGTGTGTTATGGAGTGATCCATGGGCAGATTTGGATCTCCAGGTGCTTTCAAAGCTTGAATCCTGACTTGGCTGCTGGAGCTCAGCTCTGTTCTCACACCTCCATATCTTCAGCCAAGGTCTGGAGGAGGCACCTCAGGGTTTCAAGAGCATGGGGTGGAGGTGATCCTTGAGTCCTTCAGTTTAGAACATTCCTGGCATTCCTCATCCCCTCTACCACACTTTCCATGACTATTGTTCCCAAGCTGTTGATTCAGATGAGGTTACAGCCCTTCAAAGGATTGGGTTGAGTTTCACAACCCAGCCAAAAATTCCACTGCTTGAAAAAGGTAGAGTGGTATTTTGGGAAGTGCCATTAATGTTACACCTGGGACATCACAGGAAAAGATTCTGGGTTCCCTTTTGACAATGCTCAGGGGGCTGAGCAGCTCCCTGGGAAGCCAGGCTGAGGGATTGGGGTTGTTCAGCCTGGAGAAGAGGAGGCTCCCAGGTGAGCTCAGAGCAACCTTCCAATATCTGAAGGGGCTCCAAGAAAGCTGGGGGAGGGCTTTGGACACGGGGGGGTAGGGAGAGGACAAGGGAAATGGGTTAAAACTTGGAGAGAAAGGGGAGATTGAGGATGGAGATGGGGAAGGAATTCTTGAATTTGAGGGTGGGGAGACATTGGCCTCAGCATCTGTGTTAGATAAAAACCTGAGGCTCTGGGGAGACCTTAGAGCAGTCTTCCAGTACCTGAAGAGCCCACAGAAAAGCTGAGGAGGGACAATTTACAAGGGCCTGGAGTGATAGGATGAGGGGGAAGAGTTTCAAAGTGGAAGAGAGGAGATTGAGTTGAGATATTAGGAGGAAATTCTTCCCTGTGAGGGTGCTGAGCCCCTGGGTGCCCAGGTTGCCCAAGGAAGCTGTGGCTGCCCCATCCCTGGCAGTGTTGAAGGTTGGATGGGGCTTGGAGCCCCCTGGGCTGGGGGAGGGGTCCCTGACCATGGCAGGGGGTTGGAATTGGATGATCTTGAGGATCCCTTCCAACCCAAACCACTCTGTGATTCTATGAACCCCTCTACTGATTAAAGAAACAAGAGCATCAGCAAGAGGTGGATTATTCACATTGCTGTGTAGGTTTCTTGAGTGTGTTCCCATCCCACATGCTGTGTGTTTTCTGTAGTGCTTCTGTTCAGCTCCCAGGATGGATTTTCCCAGCGTGGAAACATGAGAAGAAATATATTTATTTCCTACTTCTGTCACACTCTCCTTTGACCTTGGTCAAATCATCTATACCCGATAGCAAAATAATAATAAAAAAAGGTATAGGATAACACTCCCCACTCCTTTTTCTCCTCCTGCCACTTGTTAGTGTAGCATAAATTTTTACACTTTTGTATTTTACATGATTTTTAATTATTTTTTTTCCTCCATGTCTGTAATTAGCAAGCTGGCATCTCCTTTTCTGGACCTCAAGATGATCCTGTGACTCAAATGATGAGGATGATGAAGGGTAACAAGGTGTAAATCACCCCTTATCACTTCAAATGTTGCTTTTTTAATCATGACCCCGAATTTTAAATATTTCTGGTAATAAAAAAGGAAAAGAGAAATGAGTAACAGGGCCAGATCATGAGTTTTTCTGGTTTATTTGAAGTTTTTACTCCTCATCTGCAGGTTTTGGTCTACAGAAAACAACCATGAGATAAACCCTGGACATCTATTTTTGTTGATGAGAAAGCTGCATCAGAGGCCTGGCTTGTTGGAGGTTTTTTCTTGTGATGTGGGATTTCTGCCTTCATCAGAAGATAAAATAAGCTCCAAGCTTCCCAAAACTTCAAGGGAACTTCTGATGATGACCTCTGGGCTTTGGTAATGGTTGGAATAAACATTACAGACCCAAAATTAATTAATATCTCTTGGGCATCAATCTGAGAGCATCAAAGCAGAGCTCAAAAAAAGAAAAAATAAAGTTGTTATTTTTTAGTTGTCTCAAAATCAGTCTGGGAACCTTTCCTAGACCCAAAATTTTAATAATTCCATGGTGACCACAGTTTCAGAGCTTGAAATACACTTTTATTTGGCTGGAGCTCATTTCATACATCTTGACCTCCTCCAGGCTTCCTGGAGTGATACCTGTGAGGAGCATCTAAGAGAGATTTCCAAAAAAATAAGGAAAGACCCTGACTAAAGGGTTTGGGTTTTTTTTTTTTTTTTTTTTTTGAGTTTGAAAGCAAAAGTCTTAATTACACGAGGTATTTTACAGAGGGCAGTGCTCAGACTCTGGGAAAAAGCTCAGGTTTTGGGGGACTTCAGAAGAGATTTTTTCTTTTGGAGGTCTGAGCAACCAGTCTGATTCATCTGTTTGGGACTAAAAAATAAAAAAATTTAAAAAATCAGTGTTTGATGATGGATCTGGGTGCAGATGTTTCCTAAATCACCTTCTCTCCAGTGTGGGATACGTTGGTTTAGGTGGCAAGGAAGAATTTCTGCTGTGGGTTTCCTTGCACGTGAGTGTGCAGAGAGGTCTGGGAACCACAGCTCCTTCCAGATGATCCCATCAAGGAGGCTGCAAGATGGATCCTCTCCTGTGGCCAGAACCAGGGCTGAGAAGTCTCCTGAAATATCTGCTGTTCTCTTCTCAGACTTTGCTGGAAATCCAGATGGGTTGCCTTGTTTTTCATTTTTTTCATTTTTTTCTGTTTTTTTTTCTTTTTTATTCTTGTTTTTTTTCTCTTTTTTCTTTTTTCTTTTCTTTCTCGTTTTTCTTTGTTCTTTTTTCTTTTTTGTTTGTTCTTTTTTCTTTTCTATTCTTTTTTCTGTTTTCTTTTTTTTTGTTTTTCCTTTTCTCTCATTTTTCTTTTTTTCTTTTTCCTTTTTTCTTTTTTCCTTTCTATTCTTTTTTCTATTTTCTTTTTTTCTTGTTTTTCTTTTTTCTTTTTTCTATTTTCTATTTTCTTTTTTCTATTTTCTTTTCTATTCTTTTTTATTTTTTATTTTTCTTTTTTCTTTTTTCCTTTTTTCCTTTTTCCATTTTGCTTTTTCTTTTTTCCTTTTTATTCTTTTTTCTTTTTTCTTATTTTTCATTTTTCTTTCTTTTTCTTTTTCTTTTTTTTTTATTTTTTCTTTATTCTTTTTCCTTTTTCCTTTTTTCTTTTTCTCTTTTTTTCACTTTTTTCTTTTTCTCTTTTTTTCTTTTTTCACTTTTTTCTTTTTCTCTTTTTTTCTCTTTTCACTTTTTTCTTTTTCTCTTTTTTTTCACTTTTTTATTTTTCTCTTTTTTCTTTTTTCTTTTCTCTTTTTTATTTTTTCTTTTTTATTTTTTTCACTTTTTTCTTCGTCTCTTTTTTTCACTTTTTTCTTTTTCTCTTTTTTCTTCTTTTTTTTCCCTTTTCTTTTCTTTTTTTCTTTTTTTTCCTTCTTTTCTCTTTTTTTCTTTTTTTCCTTTTTTTACAGGTTCCTCTAAGACACCAACTTTTTTTTTCAGTGATTCCCCTGACAACCCCAGGAAGAAAACCATCAAGAACCCCACCCCTGCCCACCCCTTTCCCTTTCCTCTATCTCTGCTGCTGCTTCAGTAAGAACACAAAAAACTCAAAAATCCAAGGCTGGAAAACCAGCTGCAGAGCCATCTGAGCTGCTGATCTCATGCAGGAGGGAGAAGGAAAAGGGCAAAATGCCAGAACCCCACTAAAATCAGCCCTGGGGGGCTCATTTTCCTCCTGCTGGGTTTTTTTTTGAAGCCTTGAGAAGAAGCCTCCTGAGTAACCAGGGATGCTCAGTAACCAGGGATCACCCCATCAGTCTCTGAGGTTGATTGTATTTTATATTTATATTTTATTTTATGTTTTATATAAATTATATCAATTTATAGACATTATATTTTATTTATATTTTATTTATATTGGTTTTATTTTGTCCCTGAGTACTTCTTGAGTTGACCTGCTCAGAGCCCACAGGTATTTAAAAAATAAAAAATTCTCAGACTCTTTTAAGTCCCAGAGACTTTTCCTTTTTATTCTTTTTTCTTTTTTCACTTTTCTTTTTCTCTTTTTTTTTCACTTTTTTCTATATTTTATTTATATCTTATATTGATTTTATTTTGTCCCTGAGTAGTTCATGAGTTGACTTGCTCAGAGCCCACAGGTATTTAAAAAATAAAAAATTCTCAGACTCTTTTAAGTCCCAGAGACAAAACCCCCTGATGGATGGAGGCTGGGGGTAGGGATGGTCCTTTTGGAAATAAAGGAATAAATTATTTCATTCCTTTCCTGGAAAGTGAGCTGAAGAATCCTGGTGGGGATGCAATGGGGTGGAAATGTGGATAAAGATCCAGATGGATCCTTATAATAATAAATGTGGATAAAAATAATAATATAATATATAATAAAGATAATAATTAAAATTAATAATTAAAAATAACAACCAAAATAATAACTAAAATAATAATATTTATTAATTATAATTATTATTTAAAATAATAATTATATTAAAACATAATTTATAATAATGAATGTGGATAAAAAATCCAGAAGGGTTTATCCTGCCTGTTATAAAGACATAAAGTTGGAAGAAGTCACCATCTGTGTTTCTTCTTTTTGACAAAAAAAAAGGGACAGCTGATTGCTCAGCTAAAATCCAGATGCTGAATGGCACCCCTGCCCCTAATGTTCCATCCCTGTCCCCTGTTCCTAATAGTATAAAATTCTGAAGAAAATAAAACTCTGTATCAAAATGAAGTGAGCTCTCATAAAGTGTTCAAAATAACAATAAATTAACATTTTTAATTACTACTGTTTAATCAAACACTGGTTTCCCTTCCAGGGAACCTCTGGATGATCCTGTTGATTTTTCTCAGGTCTTTGCAGCTGGACTTCGAAATTTTTTTACAGCTGGGACTCAGAAAGGATTTAATTCCTATTCCTTGTCCCTTGGTGTCTACAAACTCTCAGGATCCATCATATCCTCATTTTCTACTAAATCCCAAATGTCTTCACAAGTCAGAGTGTATTTCCACTGAGTTTTGTGACACCAGTTCTGCCTTGCTGCTTTATCTGCAGTGTTGTATTTTCTATATTAAGGACACAGATTGCTTTTTCCCTTCTTTTTTTTTTTTTTTTTTTTTTTTTTTTTTTTTTTTGTTTTGTTTTGTTTTGTTTTTGTTTTTGTTTTTGTTTTTGTTTTTTGTTTTTTGTTTTTTTTTGTTTTCTTTTTTTTTGGTTTTTTTGTTTTTTGTTTTTTTTTTGTTTGTTTTTTTGGGTTTTTTTGTTTGTTTTTTAAATTTTTTTTATTTTTTTATTTTTTTTAATTTTTTTTTAAATTTTTTTTTTTAATTTTGTTTTAATTAATTTTTTTTTAATTTTTTTTTTTCTTCTTCTTTCCACCAGCCTGATGAAGAGCAAACATGTGTTTTCCTGAACCAAAGAGTCAGAAAGTAAATGATGGTTACTGCCAGCCAGTCTACTATTCTGGTCCATATCCACAGCTGGTACAAATCAGCAGAGTTCCCTTGAAGTGAGAGGAACTCACTGATTTATGGCAGCTGAAGAGTGAGGCTAAAGGCACAGGGTTGTTTGGTCCTGATGTTCCTATAGGAAGGAGTGGTAATATGGGTCAGCCAATTTACCCTATGGAAATTAGGATCAGCAGCATTAATCTCAGAGGAAATTCTCTTTTTTACCTGTATTTTTCTCCTCCTTCCCACCAGGTAAGGATCTTTCTAGTTAGCCCACCTTATCCCTCATTTCCCAGCCAGGTACAACTCTTCCTATTCCTCCTTCCAGATCTTGTCCTGTTTTAGCTCCTCAGTTGTTTAGGATAAGAATGGAAAAACTGATGAGCTCTCCAGCTGATGAAAAATAGGGAGAGAAATGGAGATTTATTGGAAATTCTTTGTCGGGCTCTCTTTTTTTTTTTTTAATTTTAATTTTCTTTTTTTAATTTTTTTCGTAAACTATCTTCACAATGCCATTGCCAGCTGAAAATCCATCTGAAAATATCTGCCTTTCTGTTTATAACTTGGTTATATTAAAGTACAGAGGTTGAGCAGCATATGAGCAGCTGTGGTTTGGAGCTTGCTTTCTTCCTCCAACAGCTGACAAGACATCTGCTGTGCTTAGGGAGTAAAGGAGCAGAAAAATAAATCTTCTTCTCTTTGCAAATCTTCTCAAACCAGTTTTTTCTTGGTTCTCTGGTGAAGACACTCAAGCTGTGGCCATCCTACAACTCCAAGGACAGCATTCCTCATTGGGAAAGTTGCTCAACCCCTTTTTGGTTGGAGAGAGAACATCTTTGACGTGGTCTCAACCTCTTATTTTAAGATGTCTGGAGAGTTTCCATCTTTGGTTCTTTTTTGAAGGACGAGTGGAAGTTTAAACTCAAAGATCAATTTTATTTTTAACAGGAAAAAAAGACAAAAAGAAATCCAACCTATTTGGGGAAGAAAGGATGTTATTCTGGTGAGAAGTCAAATATCTGGAAACTGATACGTTCTGGCCCTAAATAGTTCAGTTCAAATATCCCACATCAGTGTTTCATTAAAACTGTTCTCAGGTTTTTTTAATTGTTCATTAAAACGTTCTCAGGTTTTCATTTGCTTTAGAAGGAGGGATTCTCTCTGCAATCTCTTCCACTTGGGCTGAGGGGGAGTGTGGCAAACAGGAGTGATGGCTAAAAAATCTCATGTAGGGTCCCATTCCTAGGAAAGGTTGGACCAGATCATCTTTTGAGGTCTCTTCCAACCTGGGCTGTTCTATGATTCCTGTAAAACTGGACTTTATTGAGGACCAGTGAATCCTAAAGCCCTGTGGCAGTCTTCCCAAATTTAAAGGATTCAGATTTGGGCCAGAATATTTTTTGTTTTGATTTATATTCTCTTTTGCTGGTTCTTCCATCTCATTTTTCCTATGGGAAATCTCTTGATGAACTCTCTTCTCTTTGAAGATGATCCTGGTTCATCTCTCAGGAGGAACTTCTCTCAACTGGTGTTTTATTATTTGTGATTTATTAACTAATAACCAAGAAAATTTTAGAAAATTCACAGCTAGCCCAAACCTTTCCTGTGGGACATCAGAGTGACTCTGGAACTGCTTTTTGGCACTGAGAGCTGCTGCTTAACATCAGTTATGAGCATGACTGAGAAACTGAAGAGCACTCCCCTCTTTTTATCCTCTGCCCTTCAAAACCTATTAATAGGAAGAGGGATTTTTGGCCAGGTTTGTTTTTTTTTTTTTTCTTGCAGCTGCTGAGAATCCAGGGATCCTGATGGAAGAGATGAATGGAGGATTTAGGGCAAGATTTGCTGCACTGATTTGGCTGTTTGCAGAAGGATTTACAGGGCATTGGAGTTCCTTTAATCCATGGAATTGATCCAAGAAATCCACCCAGCAGTGGTTAGCCAGCCTTGCAGGTACTTCAAACCCATAACATAGCTCCCTGCTTTGCCTTCAGATGGTATATTTGAATAAAGATAAAGCTTTTATCACCTTGGGAGAAAAAAAAAATAGAACAACCACCTTGAGCTGTGAGAAAGGGCTGATGTGTTGGGGTATTTTAGCCATCAGTAGGTCTACAGAAATAAAAGAAACAGAAGAAAATGTGCCATGGGTCTAGAAAAGGAGGTAGGAGACTGAATAAAATCCCAAAGGATTTAATTGGGATTTTTTTTTCTATTCTTTTTTTTTTTTTTTTTTTTTTTGGTGCTGTCAGAAGCCTCCTCACCAAGCTGAGCTGACAGCTTATAAGAAGTGCCAGGGGACTGCAACCATTTTGACTTTAACAAATGTGCAAGGGATGTTTTCTGTCAGCTCTGTCAGGCCAGCTGCACCATTAAGATACTTTATCAGGGACGTTTTAAAAAAAGAAATGTGTTGAGATAATTATTTTTATAGGACATTATGAATTTCAGGTGAGATCCAGACTGAGCTGAGCTTTCAGCCACTTTTCTGGTTCATTTTTGCTGTTATTTCTTTAATGGCTTTTCAGTAGACAATGGCTGAGGGGAAAAAAAAAAAAAACAACCCATTTCCAAACCCCACAACCTTTGCTGATTTGTGGAATTCAGAAATATGACTCTCCTGGTTATTCTGGGCTTTTCTTATCACCCAGAGGTGGAGGTGACAAGATCCCAAGCTGCTGTTGAGCTGCTGCTGGCATCTTAATTGCTTGATATTTTCCAGGGCTCT
Source organism: Heliangelus exortis (assembly GCF_036169615.1). Lineage (NCBI taxonomy): Eukaryota > Metazoa > Chordata > Aves > Apodiformes > Trochilidae > Heliangelus > Heliangelus exortis. The sequence continues at coordinate 1,723,560 of NC_092423.1, forward strand.
TTCAGTTCAGGAAGAAGACCTGGGAGCTTTTTTTTTCAAATATTCTGTAAAACACACTGATGTGTTTAGGTTGGTGCCTGCTCAGCTCTTGTCCTTGTGGTTAAAGCTGCTCTCAGAGCACATTCTGATTTGCACTGGTTGCAGTTCTGCTGCTTTGAATTAGCAGAACCCAAAATTTCCTGGGTCTGTGCTGGCTCCTTCGGTGTCAACTGAGAAATCTGGGGTGGGGGAATGTGGTGAAATTAATCCCTGGGATTTTTTTGGGGGTCTGTAGTAAGCTCTTAACAATTCTCCAACCATGCCTCAGTTCAATGCAGAAATCAATGCAGCAAAACTTTTTCCAGGGCATGAGAGCAATGTGTGATTTTCGTTATTTCTTTGAAGAAATGGCTGCAGCTTGCAAAGTTTGCAGAGATTTGTTTTGGTCAGTGGGGTACATCAGGCACTTTCCATGTCCTTTTTTACTCTGGACAGAAAATGGGTGTGTGAAAAATAGAAACCTGCAGAAAAAAACCTCTACCAGACCTTTTCTTCCCCAAAATTGTTGTCAGGCCCTGAGCCAGGCAGCCCAGGGTAGGGATGGATTCTCCTTCCCTGGAGGGATTTCAAAGCTGGGAGATGTGGTGCTGAGGGACATGGGGTAGAATTGACCTTGGTCTTGCTGGCTTAACAACTGGACTGGCTGATATTTTCTACCCCAAATAATTCTATGATTCCCAACCATTTTTTGCTTGCTGAAGTGAAATGGAGGTGTCCAGTTTTCTGCACAGTGGTCACGTTGCACCTCGAAGCTGCTCGTGTAGTGCCAGCAAGGGATGTGCCAGGATTTGGCAGCATCTGGACAGGATAAAACATGAGTGGTATTTCAAGTAAAGCCACCCAGGGAACAGAGGAGTGCAGAGAAGAAGGCAGCAGTGGATCAGACTCGTGATGGTGCTGGGAAAATCAGGGCTCAGATGGTTTGTAGGGTCGATTATTACAGTGACACAGAAAGTAAAAATAACAGGGATTTATGGTTCAAGTGATATTTATTTGAAATGCCAGCATAGGTCCCTGTTTCAAAGAAGTTGTGATTTAGGGGGTGGTTGGCTTGTTACAGGGGATGATGGGTTTTTTGGGGGAAAAACAGAAATTAATTTAGCCAACAGGGAAGCAACAACATCGCAGAGATTGACCTCGTGATGTAGAAAAATGAGAGAAGCCAATACAGATCTGAAAATGGTTAAACCCTTTTTGCTTTGAAGGGAGGGTGGTGGTGGTGGTGGTATTTACATCAAAGTAAAGCTGGGATTAGAAAAGCTTCAAATGGTTGCTCTTATCTGAGTTATTTTAAAAGGAATTTAGCGTTCCAAGTCCCTAAAATGGTCTGGAAAATCTCAGCCATGAGGATGTCCTTAGACTCAGCCACATCCAGATCACAGCTGGAGATTTGGGTTTGTTTCCCTGCTTGTGAGATGCTTCTGCTCTAGGAAATATTGGTCCTTTGCACCTTCCCAGGAGAAGACCAGAACGTGAGCCAGAGCATGGGGTGAACCTCCCATAGAGAGAGTTCCAACCTCACGTCTGCATCTAAACCTCTGCTTGGATTTTAATGAAGTGGCACAACAAGAGCCAGGGCTCGAAAGAGAGGGCAAGTGAGCTGGGAAAACGTGTCAGGGTGGACAAAACCCCTGGATGGGGCTTGGATTGTAACCCAACCTTGGACACGAAGAGGCACTGACACGCACACCAAAAATGTTTGAGCCAGCGCCAGCCTCAGCCCTAAAACCCCCGAAGTCTCTTTCCATTGAAGTGCTAATTCGTGACAATGCTGCAGCCCCTGGCTCTAAAATAGCCCGGTAAATGTCTTCTCCTTTTTTAGCAGTGGCCCTATTGTGAGCTCTGGCATGTGACAGGTCTGAGGGTGACACAATGTGTGACTTGAAGGGACTGGACAGGGATAAAGACCTGTGGGAGCCGGGGATTTCTCCTGCAGCAGCCACCTCTTCCCTGTCTCTCTCCTTCTCTCTTTTCCTAAAGCAGCTCCCCAGAAACCCAAGATGGCACCAAAGAAGCCCGAACCTAAAAAGGCAGAACCTAAGAAGGAAGAACCCAAGGCAGCTCCTAAACCAGCAGAAGCAGAGCCCCCAAAAGAAGCTGAATTTAACCCAGCTTCTGTCAAAGTAGGTATCTTTGGAGTTGGCATGGATGGAAGCAGGGTGATGGGGCTTGGGGTGGTGGTGGTTTTGGTGGGGAGGCATCCAAGGTGATGTTCTCCAAAAGTGAGTCTTAGTTTTGGATAGAAAGTGAGTAAGAAAAGCAGTTGTCGCAGGGAGGATGAGAAGGGGAGCAAATCCCTGAGGGATCTGCTGAGCAGAGAAGTTAAAGGTGGAGTCACCATACCAGGAGGTATTTAAAAACCATGTAGATGAGGCATTTTAGGACGTTCTCTAGTGGGATGGTGATATATCATCTTTTTTTTCATTTTTTTGTTGAGGGTTGATGGTTGGACTTGGTGATCCTAAGGGTCTTTTCCAACCATGCCCATTCTGTGATTCCATAAAAACTGAATTGTTTTTTATCCAAGGATGCTCAGATGTTTTTTGCCTTATTTCCAAAGTAGTGAATCCTATTGCATGCAAATTTCACTGACCCCAGGGGGAAACTTTCTGCAGGCAACGTTGCAGACAGATGCCAGGAAGGTTTGGCTGTACCCAGGGCTAAACTTTTTTTTTTTGTAGGGTTGGAGTGGACTTGATGGGTTGATGTCATTTCTCTTTACCTGCAAAGCATTGCTTTGGTAGACACCTCCTGTGGTTTCCCAGAAAAACCCAACAAAGGAATTGTGGGGTTTTGTGAGTGTTTTGGGAGGCAAAGAGGAACTTGGGCTAAAATCCAGATTTCCTGAAGGACCTGCTGCTTTCCCAAGGATTCCTCCCAAGGACATGAGCCTCACCCCCTCCTCCTTCACCTTCAGAGCAGTTTCTGGAGGGTTTGCTGAACCTTTCTCAAGTGCCTAAGGACAAGATCAGGTTTCCAAAGCCATTTTAGGAACAGGTTTTTGAGAGAATTTGGGGTTGCCACTCTAATCCTGAGCTGCCTGACTGTCTTCAGGTCACTCTTGCTGTGAACAACCCCGTTGATGGGAGATAAAAAAAGGTTTAGAAAACACTCAAGATTTGAAAGCTCTGAAGTAGGTAATTCCAATGAAACACCACTAAAGATCTGTTTCCCCTTTGAAACTTTTTTTTTTTTTTTTTCCCCCAGGGGAACTGACCCTTCAGCAGACATCTGAGAGTGATGCTTTTAGTTCAAATGAATTTCTCTCAGGCAATGATAAGGAAATTTTATTTTCTTATGAAAATGACTGTAAAAAGGATTACCAAAGAGTGACCACTTGAGTCCAAAAAATGCAATCAGCAAATAAAGTTCTAAAAATGACCCATGTCAGGTACCACTCCAGGCATCTTTAGGAAGAGCGTTGCATGTTGTTTGCTCAGTAAATGCCACATGGCAGAGAGAGGTTGTGAGACACCCCAGGACTTTTTTGCAAGGAGTTGTCCTTTAGAACTTGTCCTTTGGGGGTGAAAAAGAGAAGTTTTGCTATCTCACAGGTTCCTTTTTCACGGGGCTTTGGGACAGGCAATGAGTGGGTGTGGAATCGGTGTTATTTTGCTGATCAGGTGAAAGCAGCCAGTTTCTTTCCTGGTTTTTCTAGGAAAGCTGGCAAAGAGGGGAGTCCTGGTCATCACCTGTGCTTGTGGTGAGGCAGAGGATGTAAGACAAGGCCAGAGAATTCCACAGAAATAAACAAACAGAGCTCCACTGTCAACCATAGCACCAGCCCCTCCGAGCTGTGACAAGGGATGAGCATCCCTGAGACCTTCCCATTAGCTAAAAAAGTCAAATTTTCCCCCTGAGCAGGACACAGAAACGATGTGAGAAAGGGAATAAGTTCCTTTGTCTTTTTTAGGTGCCTCCTGAGCACTTCTCATGAGTAGTTTGTAAATCCTGGGCTGCTGGAACCCTGGGTTTCTGAGCAAGGTTCCACCATGACCTTGGGCAAGTGGTAGGGGATGGGGTGGGATGGGATGGGATGGAGTGGGATGGGATGGAGTGGGATGGGATGGGATGGGATGGGGCTCCCTGCCAACATCTCTGTACTTCACATTCCTGCTCTGTAAAAGGAGGAGGGGGTCACTGCAAAAACTTCTCTCAGAGGTCACAGAGACCACAGCACTGTGGGGTTACTCAGCTGGGATAGGATGACATTGTGGGATGAAGGGCAGCTGAATCCAGAGGAGTTGTAATGAATAAAACCCAAAACTATCCCAATAAACCCAAATCCCAAACTGATAGTACTCAAAACTAGATGTGCATCCTGGCACTCATCATGGTTTTGTAATCATCAAGTATGTTTTCATCCCAAAAGGATTTCAAGCCAATCCATTTTTTATTATATATATATATTTTTTAATCTTATTCACTCTGCAGGTTTATTCATGCAAATTCTTATTTTTCCCTCCAGCACAATTTGCAGTTATGGACTTTTGCCCCATTTTTGTTTGGTTTTTGTTTTTTGGTTTTTTTTTAAAGTGCTAAAAATTATGTACTGAGTTCTTGAAAAAACAGGTAAATCCAGTACTCCTGAGATAACATCTCTTCATCTTTGCAAAGAATATTCCATTATCTACCAGGTACAAAACTGAACTAAGGAAAGCATTGGTAGGTGCATGGTTTGGTTCTGGGGTGATTTTTTTTTTTTTCCCCCAAAACTCAGAGCAAAGGGAGATGTTATCCTCTAGAGAGGTTTTTCCTGGAATGTTTCAATTAAGTTGTCATCAAAAATGCTTTTGTTAAAAATTGAAGTTACTTGTGCACAAGGGCCAGGTCTGGTATTTCTACTGCTTCCTGTTTTACAAACCTAACCCTGATGGAGTTCAGGCCATCTGGTATAGATCAGGGCACCTCCCTAGATCATTGTACAACACATGAAAAAAACACATTAATGACTTTTTAAATTCTCCAAGCATCTCATTTCTTCAGTTCAGGGTGAGACTCGTTCTTGTTTTCACTCAGAATATAATTTATGGTTAAAAAAAAGGGAGGAAAACAGAGTTGTATCAAAACAAAATGTTAAAAAATCATCAAAATGCATCTTGTGATGGGAATGTCTCAAATTCCCAGTATTTATTCTCAGACCTTGTTGCACAATTTTGTATTTGGAATTTTTTTGCCTTTTTAAATTTTTTTTTTTTAGGCACAAAAAAAGTCACAAAACTGAAATATTTCTGTGGTAGAAGAAAATGCTTCTTGTTTCAATTTCCCTGACTGTTCCAGCCTGCTGTCAGAGTAATGGTCAAAGAGCCTTATTTTGCACTCCAGAATCACATCAGATTTTCTCCTTGGTTTTCTCTTACAAGTTCAAGGTCTTGGTGTGTACTGGGTTGGGATGTCAGGTAGAGTGGCCTAAATGTGAGATACAACCCCTTAAGTAAATGCAGTTATTCTAAAGGTTTGACATTCTCATAGGATTTGATTAAATACTTAGAAAATTTTAAAGTAGACTGAGTTGTTGCAACTCAAAAAATGTTGTTTGCAACTCAAAAAAAAAAAAAAAAAAAAAAAAAAAAAATTTGTGTTTGGGTTTTTTTGGTTGGTTGGTTTGTTTGGGGTTTGTTTTGGTTTTGGGTTTTTTTTTCTGTTTGTTTGTTTCTTTGCTTTTCTGTAAGAGTTCGACTGAGTCCATGAAGAAATTATTTTTCTTTTTAAGAAAAATATAGAATGTAGTTCTTTTTAAGAAAAATGGTGAATGGCCCCTGAGCCTCTTTGGGAAACAAATTGTCCCAAAGAGATTGTGTCTCGAAGCCACATGAAACCTGAAAATCCCTGCAGGCTTCTGAGTATCCACAGTGAACAAAAAAGAAATCAAATAATAAAAATAAATCAATAAATCTTCTTCACCTTTTTCCATGAGAAAATATTTAAGAGCATCCAAGGTGGGAGCAGCCATGGGGGAAACTCACAGGCACCGTGCAGCACCAGAAAGGGGAGATTTTGGAGGATTTCTCTGCTCATCTCCAAAGCTTGATGTGAGGACAGGGTCACGGGCTTGGAGATGGGGAGGGGGGGGACCACATGAGCCTCAGATGCAGCAAGAAGTGGAGCTAAGCAGAGGTCAGGACATCTTTTGGGGCAGATGGGATGGTTTTCAAAGAGAGAAATCCAATTTCAACCACAAGTGCCTTGCCAGGTGGGATTATCAGAGCAGTTTTGGGTGCCTTGCTGAAGAATTTATACTGGGCTGAAGTGACTGAAATGGTTTTTTTCCCAGGAAGTTTGGACGTGGAAGAAATATAGATGGGTTGAGAGTGGATGTAGCAGTGAGAAGGGCTTAGGGCAATGGAAAAGGAGGAGTTGTTTTGTGGATAAAAATGAGTTTCTTTTTAGGGTGGATGTGCTGCATGATGTGCATGCAAGAAATAAATGTTCTGTTTAAAGGTATTAAGGGAAATCAGTTTCTGAGGGTGATGGATGTGTGTACAAGAGAGGGTGAAGCAGAAGGTGGCACCTTTGTGCCCTTGTGTGCGTGGCAGAAATTTTGCAGTCACATTTTTGGGGAGTTTGCACGTGCAATCAGTCACCACGGGGGATGTGCTCTGCTTTTGGGGAGTTTTGTGGCTGTGTGAGGGGTTTGGGATGTGCCTCTTACCCAGGGAGATGACTTGAGCTACGTAGAATCATTGAATCATCAGATCACGGTGGTTGGAAAGGACCTTCAGGATCACAGAGTCCAACCATCAGTCCTACACCACCCTCACCACTAAAACATCTCCCAAAGAGCCACATCCACATCCCTGACTTCAGTGAGATGAGGGGAGGGAGTGTTTGTGTGGAGGGGTGGAAGGTTTTGCAGGGAAAAAGGCTTTTCTGTGGGTAAGAAAGGTGAGGTTTGTCCCACCTGGGAGAGACTTTGAGTGTGCAAATGAAATTCTTTTTTTTTTTTTTATCTGGACGTGGAAAGGAATCTTGTAGCTGGTTGGTGATGGGAGTGTGAAGTCCCTTGAAAGGTCCCTTTTAAGGTAGATCTGTGGAAAACCTGAGGGTTACATGGGCAAGAGGGGGACTTCTCTTGCCAGAAAAAGAGCCATTTTCTGGGCTAAGGTTGGGACATCCCAGCATGGGGCTGATTTGAAGCTCAGCAGCTTGAACAACCCCTTCCCTCTGGTGCAGAGACAACATGGGTATGAAAGGTGAGATCTTGTCCCACCTGGGAGAGATTTTGAGTGTGCAAATGAAATTCTTTTTTTTTTTTTAATCTGGATGTGGAAGGGAATCTTGTAGCTGGTTGGTGATGGGAGTGTAAAGTCCCTTGAAAGGTCCCTTTTAAGGTAGATCTGTGGAAAACCTGAGGGTTACATGGGCAAGAGTGGGACTCCTCTTGCCAGAAAAAGCCATTTTCTGGGCTAAGGTTGGGACATCCCAGCATGGGGTTGATTTGAAGCTCAGGATGTTGAAAAAACCCTTCCCTCTGGTGCAGAGACAACAGAAGGAGGTGTCTTCAAAGCTTTCACCAATGTCTTTCACCCCAGCCTTACACCAGGAATCCACAACCAGGTGGTAGATGGGTGGTGGAACATCCATCCAGGACAAAGCAGCATTCAGTGGAGGGACAATTTCTTTGAGTCTTTGAGTACATGATGTCCTAGGACCAAAGCCATCCAACTAAGAGCTTGTCTGATGCCAAGAAAGCCTTTCTGGGTATCCCATGCAGAGTCCACATCTCATATCCAGCTTGCAAGAAGAAATCATGTTTCAGGAAGATGGGAGAGAAAGGGAGAGGTCTTTGCCTATTTGGAACCTGTTAGGATGTTAAATCAGATTGAAAGGTTGGCCAAGACTTCCTTAAGAGTGTCATGAGATGCCTCTTTACATGGATATGTCTGAGCTTCCCAAATCAGGCATCTAACCAGCTGAGCATGGCCACCAGAACATGTTCAGCTTCCCAACACCCACTCCTCTTCCTGCCTCCCATCTATTTTTTTCCCTGGGTTTCCTTTCTTCCAGGTGCTACACGTTTCCATTGTCACCCCCATTGTTATTCTTGGCTTAGGATGCACCTCAGTAGAAATATTTTTGGAGAGCAATTTCCCTCCTGTGCTCACATATTTGAAAGTTTCTGAAGTGGGCAGACACCTGCCAGGCTAAACCAAGCCCATGCTTGGGCCTCTTGCTCTCTCAGTGGTTTCTTCCTGAGCCTTTCAAGCAGGGAAGAAATTTGAGTCGTGGAGTCTTGAAGAGGCCCCAGGCAAAAATGAGGGGAAGTTTAGGAAAGGCAAGAGACACACTACAGCAAGGCAGTAGGAAATGTTTCCTTTCTAGTTTTATAGGATTTGCTTCTGACTCACACTTCTTGCCATGGACCAGTGCTCTGGCAAGGGGTGAGAAATTCTCCAAATTTATGGTGATTTATGTTGAGTTTAAGCTGCTACCTCTTAGGTAGGTGCTCAAAATCTGTAGAGGTCTGGGAGGAAATCTTCAGGGGCACTTGATGGGAGGCAATGGTTTGAAATTAGAGAAGAGCAGATTTAGGTTGGATGTGAGGAAAAAGTTGTTTATCATGAGGGCAGTAGATGAATGGCCCAGGCTGCCCAGGGAGGGGGTTGAGGCCTCATCCCTGGAGATGTTCAAGGTGAGGCTTGAGGAGGCTCTGAGCACCCTGAGCTGGGTGAGGGTGTCCCTGATACTGCAGGGCTGGGACTGGGGGACCTTGGGAGGTCCCTTCCAACCCAAATCTTTCCATGATTCTGTGATAGAGACAATTCCCTTTCCAGCATAATAATGGTACAAACTTCTGTACCCTCAGAGGAAGATTTCAGATGTCACACATATTAAATACCAGATATTTTCCTTAGATCGGGATGAATAAATCTGAAAATGGGAAAAAGTCCAAGCTGGCTTTTAGGAAAGGAACCTAGATATCTATCTTAGAGGAGATGTCTATTTTAGCCAGTTAGAGTGGAGAAAAAGGAGCTCCATCCTGAAACCTTTGGCTGCACAAGTCCAAGTTGCTATCTCAAGCCTGGGGAATCAAGCAAAGAGTGAGTGGAGACTTACATTACATTATTAAAAATATTCCACAAGTTATTAACAGGTGACCCCCTTCCCTCTTGCACTAGAAAGATATTGAACCAAAGAGCCTTCAGATCCTTGGGATGGGCATAGGAGAAGAAGTAGAAAAGAATAAGAGAAATTCCATTCAAACCACAGATAACCAGAGTCCTCTGTCCTGGTCATCTGACCTAAAATGAAAATATGAGGATGAGTGAAGAAGGGCAAAGGCTCCTGTTGGATTTGCAGGTCACTAAGTGTGGCAAGCACTGGTTTTACAGAGCTTCAGGCTGTTCAGTCTTCTAATCTGGCATCTTACCTGTGGATTTTGACTCTCATGAGCTCTACTGAGCCTCAAGACTTTGGCTAGGGAAATACATTTTGGGCCCAATCAGAAAGAAACGATAAGAAAAAAAAAAGTGGGGTTCCCATGCTGGATTTCAGGCATCTACAAGTTGGGTATTCAAGGCCAAGCTTGTTACTTCAAGCTCCCATTAGAGCTGCTTAAGAGAAACAGGCACTTTCACAAATTCATTTATTTTTACCCAAAGATCAGCACCTAAAGTAGACTGAATAAAGCAGTGGCAGAGAAGAGGGTCCCTGAAGTACAGTCACACTCAAGCCATGACCTCTGTTCAGTAGAGAGACCTGGCAGCTCATTTTTTTGCCCCAGTATATGAGAACTGAAAATATTTGGTGTTCACTGCCAGAACTTGACTGTGCCTGGGTGCAAACCACTAAAATGATTTGGGGTTTTTTTGGTGCTGTGTAACTCCACTGGTTCAGACTTCCACCAGTCTGGTGACTTCTTCACATTATAGACACTGGCTGCTGAATGTGAGGAGTTCTTCCTGAGGTTCTGTGATGCTCCAAAATCCTGGCTCTGAGCTGACCATGGAGGTGAACAAAATCCCAAGATAATGAACCTGTGAAATATCCAACACATCTGAAAGAAAATCCTCCTTATTTGGCATCCAGAAGAAGCTGCAAGGCATCCAAATTCAGCAGCCTGTGAAAGGCTTTTTCCTAGGAAAAACCTAGTTTCAGGTCATGGTGGGCAGCAACTGGTTTGAGTGGGAGCTGGAATAGGATCATCTTCATCAGGACAGCTGGAAGATGCTGCCAGGGCTGTCAACATAATCCCTGTTCCCTCTCCAAAGCCTCCTGGCCTGTCAGGGGCTTATGTGTGCAGCTCCTAAAGGTATTTTTGGAGGAATTTGTGGCTGAGACTTTTCACCTCACACATAAAAATCAGGGGATGGTCAAGCTCACAATTTCCCATTACCAATTTTTTTCAGTACTTCTGGATGGACCCCAGAGCTGAGGACAGATCAAAAGCCATGCTGGCTTCTAAAGGCAGTTCTGCTCTTTTTCTTTATTTATCCCACTCTCTATCAATCTGGAAGCTGAGGATGTTCCCAGCCAGGCTGGACTTTCTGGAATAGCTTTTCATAGTGGAGAGAGCACCTTTCTCCCTCCTGTCTTTCCCTTTGGAGCAGCTGGCCCTGGGATGACAGGAATTTGGCAGAAAGGAATCAGTGCCTGCAAGTGTAAAGGATATTTTAGTGTTAGGAAAGAACAGTAGCTTTGACCCAGTGAGAGAATAGAATCATTTTAGGGGGAAAAGACCTTTGGGTTCATCAAATCCAACAGCATTGCCAAGGCCACCAATAAATGATGTCACTCAGCACCATGGATCTGAAACCCCTCCAGGGATGATGGGGACTCCAGCCCTGCCCTGGGCAGCCTGGGCCAGGCCCTGACAACCCTTTCCAGGGAGAAATTCTTCCCCAGCTCCAACCTAAACCTCCCCTGGCACCACTTGAGTTGTGCCCAAAGTTCCTCTTGTCCCATCCCTTGTTCCTTGGGAGCAGAGCCCGACCCCCCCTGGCTCCAACCTCCTCTCAGGGGGTTGCAGAGAGCCAGAAGGTCTCCCCTCAGCCCCTTAGAGGTCTTTTTCCAACTGTGACACTTCTGTGGTTCTGTGAACAGTTGAGGCTTCCATCTTTGGGGCTATAGGAAGGAAAAGGAAGCAAAGACTTAGGAATTCTGTTTCCACACTAATCCAGGGTTTTCCACAAATGCTGCAGGAAATACATCAAATCTCTAAGCTGCAGAAGACCTCTGAGCAGGGATGTATGGAAAACCAGCTAACAACGTGCAATATGATGGGATCTTTTAAAGTCCTATCTTCAGAAAAAATAGATGAAAAAGGACATTTTCCTTTAGCTCCACTTGCACCTCCAGACTCTAAGGCCTCACCCACACTGAAGAAAGTATTTGCCAAAGCTGTGGCATTTGGCAACAGTGGCATTTTTATCTCCTTATAACTCCACTTCTCTGGGCAGCCTATTCCAGTGCCTGACAAATCTGTCAGTGTATTATTTTTTCCTCATATCCAACCTAAACCTCCCCTGGCACAACTTCAGTTGTGCCCAAAGTTCCTCTTGTCCCATCCCTTGTTCCTTGGGAGCAGAGCCCGACCCCCCCTGGCTCCAACCTCCTCTCAGGGGGTTGCAGAGAGCCAGAAGGTCTCCCCTCAGCCTCCTCTGCTCCAGGATCAACACCCCCAGCTCCCTCAGCTGCTCCTCACAACTTCTCCAGACCCTTCTCCATCTTCTCCAGCCCCTCCTTCATGCTCTCCAGACCTTCTCCTTGTGCTCCAGACCCTTCCCCACCTCCATTCCCTTCTCTGGAAATGCTCCAGAATGGTTTCATCAGGAGAGGGGGTGTGGGATAATTCCAGTCCCTGTGGCTGTAGCATCCCCCCAAAATGATGATGATGCCCCAGGAGGTGCAGGCTGGGATGCAGAATGGCAAAGAAAGAGGAAGATGTGGAGCAAGCACACAATAAAACAGAGCAAAAAGGTTTCTCTGTGCTATATTCCACTCCTTCTTAGGGCCAAAACCAAATAATTCAGGAAACGGAACGAGCTTTCCAGATAAATTTTCTGGGCCAGTGAAATTCTGGCTATCTTTGTAAATCTCTCTTGTCCAAGGACTTGAGTAACATTCCTCACAAAAATACTTTTTGGGGAGACCTGAAAAGGTTAATTTGGTTGTACCAAAGTTTTTTTATCAAAACACATTATGCAGAGCACTTTCCAAAAGAAAAATCTGAAAAGGATAAAGAAAATTACCAGTTTCAGCTTTTCTAATTAACTCCCTATTTAGTTTTTTTTTTTTTTGATTGAAAGCAGCTATTAATTTTGGAGGGTTCTTTATATAAAAAAGATACCCAGAAATATTTAATGATTAAAATTCAGTTTGGGCAAAAGAGAACATTTTGACCTCTCTGGAGCAATTTTTCTCCCTCATTTCCATTTAAAACTGTCATCGAGTAGAACACAATACACAAATCTATTTTCATTCTTAATCAAAATTACTTTTTTTTTTTTTCTCTGAAAATTTGGATATTGCTCAGTGGCACCCTAAAATACATAGCAGTAAGATTTTTTTATTTTTTTATTTTTTTTTTAATAAATTTTCTGGGCAGTTTCCTTTCTCTAATCTTTGTTGTGCAGCTGCCAAAAAATCACTTTTCTGCAAGGTCTGTGTCACATGGACATAAAAAAATCAAATCAGCTTGGTCTGAGGGATGTAGAGATGAAAATCTGACCAGTCCGTATGGTCTTTTTTTATTATTATTATTTTTTATTTTTAATTTTAAATGGCTCAGAGTTGCAGCAATATTGAACCCTCAGACCCTGGGACATTTAAAGCAAAACTTGATGCAGTTTTTTGAGTTTCTGTCTGGATCACTGCAAACCAGGAGTGCAGTGGGAATTTCTGAACGTGACTTTTCTCAGTCTCTCATGGAAAGAAGATGATTTCTTTAGAGGGCCTTAAAAGCCATCAATTTTGTTTCCCTGATATAAAAAAAAAAAGGCTGTGGCAGTGGGTAAACCCCACCCAAGGGGAGCTCAGCTTATCTGACTCATCTGAAAAACACCAAAATAAGATTTTTTTTCGTTTTTTTTTTTAACTCCTTCTACATTTCCCTTTCTACCCCTGCATTTTTCACATCTTTATCTGTCCTCCCTGATATTTACACACCCCTCATCTCTCTGCAGCACTTCCCAGCCTTCTTTTCACTTCTTCTGGAAGGCTGGAAATTGTGCCAATTGTGCCAAGACTTGTGCAAAAGCAAAGAGTTGGTTCAAAAGGGTTTGCACAGCTCTCAGCAGGGTGATTTCAATCCAGTTATTATTTCCCCAGCTCTTTTTCCCCTTTCACTCATCACCTCTGACAAACCAGGACACAAGAAATTGTTCATTTCTCCTTCGCCCCCCAGTGAGCTTTGCAGCTTTGGGGGAAAAAAAAAAAAGGGGGGGGGATGAGAGAATAACAAATAAGCCCTGAGCTGACACTTTCTGGGGTTTTCAAGTGGTTCCCCAGCAGGTCCTGACCTAGCAAGTCCTTCCAGCAATCCATTCAACCCCAGAAACTTCTCTGCTGTCATCTCAGCCCAGGTCTTTGTCTGTTTCTCCAGCACATGGTGTGGATGTGGCCCCTGTAGGTTTGTTGGGATGTAGCTGTGTGCAGGGGAGGTGTTCTTTGATTTATAAGAGAAATATAAGGGAAATATAAGAGAATTATAAGGGAAATCAGCAAATAATCAGCGTGGAGATCTCCTGCTATGAGGTTGTGGACTGGAGGTGGAAAGCAAGTGAGAGCTGCTCAGTCCCAGCCTTCACCATCGTCCCTGCAGCTGGTGCCTCCCAGCTTTGCTTTTTCCTTTTCCTCCCTCCAATCTGCCCCTTGATGAGCTGGGAGTTATTAAAAGCACACTTTGGATATGGAGCAGAGCTGTAATAAGATCTGCATTGCTCACATAGCTGCTAAACCTCAGTCAATATGGTTTTAATTGCCATTTGTGTAATGTGCAATAACTATTAAATTTAAATTAAATGCACAGCCTGCAGAAGGCCCTGGCCAAAGTGCTAACTTCTCCTGACTTGCTGGAAAGCTGGACTGCAGAGGCAGGGTATTTATTCCTCTTATAGACCTGTGAAATATTCATTTGGAGAAGGGGAAAAAAATGTTGAAAGCAGCCATAGGAGGGTTGGGGGTGGAGAGGAACAGTGGCTTTTAATAGAAACAGAAGGGTTGGGTTTCCCCTGACTTGGGTAAAGATGTTGATGTTCAAGCAGAGGTGCCTGGCTGCACTTTTCCCTGGGCTGACAGGATGGGAAAAGGTGTTTGTGGGACTCCCCCCTGGGGAACAGAGCCACACAAGGTCTTGAGTGGGATGGGGATGTGATTCCAAGCCAGGTGATGCTGTGCTGCTTTTCCTTCCTGTCCTCCACCCCATCCCTTCCCAGGGGCAGGCTGGCTACCAGAAATCCTTGCCATGCTGGCCCAGGACAATGAATCTCCACACGAAATGCATTTCCAAGTGAAAGATTTCTTCAGCTTGGCTGTGACCCCAGGAGCAGTCACCTTGAGTGATGGTTTCTCTCTGCACGTTCATACTCCAGCAGCAAAATGGGGATGGTGGTAATTATAGCTCTGAGATGGGCTTGCACAAAGGGTTTGGATGTGTTAGAGAAGTGGAGCTGACATAAATCCCTCAAACCAGTTCCTCTGGGGAAAGGCAGAGTGTATCCACAATTGATTTTCAGGCAGAGACTTGTGGTGGGTACCTGCTCTGGACTGGCCAAAAGTGGGGTAAAAAAGTTCTGCACCAAGACCAGGGATTGGGAAGAGCTCCTGCTGCCTCTCCGTGGGTACAGGATCTGGGACTTTGGGTCTGAAACCATCCCAGCCACCCCTAAAGCTGTGCTGGCCCTGAGTAGTCTCAAACTAGAAAAGTTTCTGATGTCAGGCTAGTAGTGAGCTCCTCCACCTTCTTTCCTCCCCCTGCCCAAGGACTGATCTCTTTGTTTAGACTTTCCTGTAAGGTTTCCAAGTGGCAAAAGAGTTGGTTAAACCCCAAATATTATTAAAAGCAGCAGCACCAAAGCATATTTCCTAACAGTATTTCATATATATATATATATATGTAAGTATAAAATTATTATGTGCTGGCCAGCCTCGAGATGTCGAAAGAAATATGGGGAAGAAAATGGATTTAATAGTAGTAGAGGGGCAATGCCAATGTAATCTCTAGGATTTTTGGGTTATTTCCCTTCCTAAGCAAATTTCCTTCTGGAATTTAATCTCTTGTCTCTTTGTACACGTGCCTCTTCCATGGCATCATTCCCTCCCTTGTCCTGTCTGCCCTCTGAATCCCCAGGAGAGCAGAGAGGCAGAGAGGGACTCACCTAAATTTAACCTGAAACCATTGAGCTATACTCAGGGTATGCAGTCAGCTTCCAGCCCAGCTCTTTGATGGGAGAGCTGCTTCCCAGAATTCCAGCCCCAGCCAGGGAGCTGCCACCAGTAACAGGGATTAAAAGAGCTTTAGAAGATTTTGCTCCTGAATCCTGTCCACGTCATGGGTGGATTCCCAGCAGGAGGACCAGCAAAGCCCCCTCCAGTCACACATACACCCCCTGATCTATCCCAGCTGAATATTTCCATCTTGCTTTTCCAAAGACCTGTGCTCTAGATCCAAAAGGTTGATCCTGGCCTCTAGGTTTAAAAGGATCAGTGCAGATTTCCACTTGTCCCTCACAAACCATCATCTCTCACTTCTGGTTGCTCTGGCTGCCTTGGGGATTAATTTTGTGTGTGGATGGTTATCAGTGTGAGTTGTTTAAATAGATTAGGAAGAAATTCTTTGCTCTGAGGATTGTGAGACTTTGGCCCAGGTTTTCCAGAGAAGCTGTGGCTGTCCCATCCTTGGAAGTGTCCAACTCCAGGTTGGAGAAACCTGGGCTTTGGGAGGTGTCACTGCCCATGGCAGGGGGTTGGAACTGGATGAGCTTTAAGGTCCCTTCCAGCACAACCCATTCCATAATTTTATGATGTAAATATGATATAAATATCCATATGGATACAGGAAAACACCTTCTCTATGGAAAGAAATGTAAGTGTGCATTTTATGTCTATTCATAGATACTCATGAATCAATGCACACCTCTAGACAGAGATTTACATATTTGCATATTTACACCCATGCTAACTCCTAAAAATTTCTTCTTTTTGACTTTCCATGAATTTTTTTCAGTGCTTCATGCATGTTTAACCCCACTCTGTACCCATCCAAGGTGTCTGGAGGGGCAACTTGGAAACCAGTGCCCCTTCCTCCATCCCTTCGACACAATCTGAATCTCAGAACCCATCCTGCTGGGATCACTCTGGGGAAGAAGGTGTCCAGAGTCCTCCCAGCCTCCAGCCTGCAAAAACTGCTCTGCTCTAGCAAACTTACTCATCTAAAGCCCAGAATAGAAATGGTGACAATCCATGGAGTGTGTTTTCTGGGAAGCAGTGGAACATCCCAGCCAGCGGGCAGAGGAGGCTGAAAAATCTCCTGTGAGAAGACTGGTCCTGTGAATGATCTTGGAAAAACAAACCAAAGTGGTTTGTAACCCACCCAGCCCTCTAAAAAAAAACCAAACCAAACCAAAAACCAACCAAAAAAAAAGAGAAACCCCCAAAAATTAAACAATCCCCCCCAAAAAGCCCCCCAAAACAACAAGAACAAAAAACCCCAAACCAACCAAAAAAAAAAAAAAAAAAAAAGAAACAAAAACCCAAAAGCAATCCCCTCTTAAAAAAAACCAAAAGAACCCCCCAGACAAAAGAAAAAAAAAAAAAAGCACAAACCAAAAAAGCAAAAGGGAGAAAGAAAATAAGGAAAGGCGTTGTTGTTGGTTAAGAGCAGCCTGATGAGAACTCCTGAGGGCTTGAAGGAAAAAAAAAAAAAAAGAAAGAAAAAAAAAAATGTTGGTAAGGAAAGTAGCTCAAACTTTTCAGTGCCTGTGGTTATTGCTGACTAGTAGGTAACACACAGCCTGGCAGGGTGTAAAAATGTTCTTTCTCTTTGATTCAATGGTTGCAAGAATGCCACAAACCCCCCCAAAATGCACTTCCCTCTGTCCAGAAATTAAATGTCAGTAAATATCATGCTGGTTGGTGACAGCACTTGATAAACAGTGACTGAAGTTGCCTCCAATACCCTTCCTATGAGGGCAGGAGCTGGATGAAGTGCTTGGGAAGGGGCAGTGGGGACTGAGGCTGCAGGATGTGCACAGACCTCGTGGGTCTTGGAGGAAAAATGTTTTTCAGAGTCACCTTGCAGACATTGAGACAAAACCACCACGGGTCAGAGCATTTGTTATCGTGATCAGGGTTTGGACATCGACACCGTTGTAAGAAGAGAGAAAACAACAAAAAAAAAATCAACCCCAAACCAAAACAAATCTCTGTAGCATCAGCTCTCCAATTGTGGTTGTAGGAAACTTCAGATTTGGCTCCTTTCTCCATAAATAAAGCTTTAAATCAAGCAAAGGACCCCAGCAGGGTGAGCTGAAAAGAAAAACTCGTGGTGGTGGCAGGGAGAGGAAAAGGGTTTCTCCTTCTTTCCGTTTTCCATCGGAATTTGAAATTTTGATAAAGGAGGAGGATTCAAAATTTCCATTCTTTTGAGCAACCTCCCAGCTGGGCTTCAGCTTTTCAGACTGGAGCTCCCTGGTGATCCTGAGGACGGGCAGGAACATCCAGTCCAGCTGTGGTTACACAGTGAGATCAGAGCACTCTGTTTTTCAGCTCACAATGAATAACGTCCTACTTCGGAAAATAAATTTATATTTCAAAAAAAAACCAAAACCCAACAACAACAACAAAATATCCAAACAACCAAAACCAACCCCCAGAGTACGAAGCATGGCAGATATTTGTTTGTGCTGGTAGATTTTCTACAGGGAAGTTTTGGCCCAGTTGAAGCTGGGGCTGGGTTACAGTAGGATTATTTTGGGAGTGTGACTCCTGCCAGCTTCAGGGAACAAAAGCAGAGCTGTCCCCTTTGCCAGCACCTTATCCCAGGGACTCTTTGGCACCTTAATCCTGTGGGTTTGTTTTTTTTTTTTTCTTCAAGACAAGTTTTAGGGCAAGAGGTGTGTTGTTTCAAAAGGATCCAACTACTATTTATTTTTTCAGGAGCTGCAAGCTCAGGAGGATGGGGGAGATTTGCTTAGGGCTGGAAGTTGGAATCATCCTAACCCTGGGATGGTGATCCCAGTCCTGGGCTTGGGGTGGTGATGGGTGTATTGTCAAAGATGGAGAAAAAGAACACCTTGTCAAAGATGGAGAAAAAGAACACCTTTGGGAGAGAGTGGACTTTGCATCACGTTGCATGATGTGGGGTTGTGTCAAGGTTGTGTCTGGGAAAACTTAGTTTTTTTTTTTTTTTTTTTTGTGGGCTGCAAAACCCTGTCAGAGTAGATCTTGGAGGAAGAAAAGCAAGGTAGATGGTTGGTGTTGCTGGTGGAGGCATTGTGTCAAGGTGGTTTTTTTCTCTGAGGAACCTCCCTGTGGACCCCCAAGAGCTTCGGCTTCCACATCCAAACCTGACTCCTTTATTTCCAGGGGTTTTTTGCTTTATCAGACACATTTCTCCTACCTCTTGCTCTGAGACCCATCAAACTCATGTCACTGAGGCCAACCAGATGCCTCATGTGGTCTCATTCCCTCCTGACAGGACTGGCATGGCAATCAGCAGCCTCAAAGAGTTACACAACTGTCGGATCTGAGAGAAAAATTAGCTCAGCAATGAGTGGTTGTTTTTAGGCTTGGTGGGGGAATTAAAATATTAGAAGAAAGCAGCTTGAGTTTTCAAGGAGGAGGTTTCAGTAACACACAAAAAACCCACAAAAATCCTCTTTTGGCAACTTGAAATGGGTTTGCTGAGCCCAAGAAGACTTGTTTTGGTAGGGTTTGGAGTGAGCTGATGTGGGGGAGTGGGATTCCTTAAGCCAATTTTACATGAAATATGCCATTTCAATCTAAAAAACTTGAATTAAAATAAAAAAAAAAAAAAAAGAGGAGGAGAAGCTGCCAGTATTTACAAGACAAAACATTTCAAATTGGAAATGAAGGACAGAGAAAAAGGTCTTTATGTCAAAATAAGAAGTGTAATAATAATAGTAATAATAATAATAATAATAATTATAACGCCTTTCCTTTTATGTCTTACTTTAAGCTGTTTACCAAATTAAACACAGAAGTGTTTCACTTTTCCTGGGCACTTTCCAGCAGAAAATATCCACCAAATATATTCTCTGGGGCCAAATTTGTCCTATTTGAGACCTTCCATCTTTAGAGGATCATCCCAAAGGGGCACAAGTGCAATGCTCCCCTGTAATCAGGGGCTGAATGATTGAGTCCCCCTGGCTCCATCCATGGAGACTGAGACATAGGAATTCTTCCTTCTTCACACCCACTTGCCAGGAGGGTTGAGGGCCTAAAGACCCATGGAAATTTTGCAACGAGGTCCACAAGCTCTACCTTTAAGGTTCTTCTCCATCAGACAACCCAAAATCTCATGTCTACTTTGAGCAGACAGCTCAGGCAACCTCTGACCTTTTCTACACCCTGGGCTCTTCTCCAGGACTTAAGAGAGGGCATTTTTTAGGTTTTATAATTTCTTCCATGGCTGCGAACATCTGAACAAACATCTGCTAGAGAGGCTGGTGAAAGGGGGAGCTGCAGAGAAGGTGGGAAGCCAGCTGTCAATAAATGGCTGGAGAGTCCACAACCATGTTGCTACTTGGAGAAGAATCAGTCTACAAAGTGCTCTTAATTCCTAGTCCTGGCTGTTGCCAGAAGCTGTCCCAGTTTTCCAAAGAGGCTTTGTCATTCTCCTGTTGAGGTTCTGGAATTTTCCCTTTGTGTTCCAGAAAGTCATGATGCCAAATTTCCTGCCCCAAGAAAGGGAATTAACTTTTTATGGGCTCCTAAAAGAGCTGGAAAAGCACAGTGAGTAAAAAGCACAGTGCTCCCCATCAGCCCCAGAAGACATTGAGAAGGAAAACAAGAAGGAAGGGGATGGCAAATCCTACCAGGGAGCTGCCATCCAGAGCTCTGAATCATAGAATCATAGAATCATAGAATCCTAGGGGTTGGAAGGGACCTCGAAAGATCATCTAGTCCAACCCCCCCTGCCAGAGCAGGGCCCCCTAGAGTACATCCCCTAGGAACGTGTCCAGGTGGGTTTTGAATGTCTCCAGTGAAGGAGACTCCACAACCCCCCTGGGCAGCCTGTTCCAGGGCTCCGTCACCCTTACAGTAAAAAAATTTTTTCTGATATTCAACTTGAACCTCCTATGCTCCAATTTACACCCATTACCCCTTGTCCTATCACTGGTCACCACTGAGAAAAGCCTAACTCCATCTCCCTGACACTCACCCCTTACATATTTGAAAACATTGATGAGGTCACCCCTCAGTCTCCTTTTCTCCAAACTAAAGAGACCCAGCTCCCTCAGCCTTTCCTCATAAGGGAGATGTTCCACTCCCTTAATCATCTCAGTAGCTCTGTGCTGGACTCTTTCAAGCACTTCCCTGTCCTTCTTGAACTGAGGGGCCCAGAACTGGACACAATACTCCAGGTGTGGCCTCACCAATGCAGAATAGAGGGGGAGGAGAACCTCTCTTGACCTACTCTGGCTGAAGCTGAAGGTGCAAAGCATCTACACCAAATTTGAAGCTTCTCTGAGTGCTTGAGTAAGGTTCCTACCTAGTGTAAAGCTGAAGTTGTGCCCTGTGGATTTAGGAGGCTGTTGTTCCTATCTCAGCAGGCTTTCAGAGCACAAAAATATGGCTGAGCAGGTGTAGTCTGGGGGACTAAAGAAACCAGGATTGCGTTGTATTTGTTTCCCTGGGGTAGAAACCTCATGGTTTCCCCAAATCTCTTTCTCAGTCTCTCCACAGTCCTTCATCTCCCCTATCACAGATGGTTTGGGTTGGAAAGGATCTTAAAGACCACCTAATTCCAACCCCTCGGCCACGGGGAGCAGGAACATCTCCCATTAGACCTTCAGAGCACCTACTTCAGCTCTCCCCCTCTCCAGCTTTTTTGCCACCTGGGAACATCCCATGGGATGGCTCAGCCCCCAACCAGTGCTTCCAGTTCCCAAACCAGACACCATTCCTTCACACAAAATTCACATCCAGAGGGAGCAGGTGAATCAGAAGCCACACCATGACAAACCTCATCCAGGCTTATTCCAAAGTGAAGTAGGGACCTGGAAGCCATCAGCTCTGCTGAAGTTGTAGTAGGAGCAGTGGTGAGAAACTGCTGCAATTTTCCAGCTCTCAGGAAACCCAGAGAGGAGAAAGATTCAAGGTGATCATCTTCTCATGGAAAAGAGGAGCAGGCTGGAGAAAAATTAGCTTGTGTCTTTCCTTATGTAGCAACATCCTGGAGTAGCCGCACCTGGAGTATTGTGTCCAGTTCTGGGCCCCTCAGTTCAAGAAGGACAGGGAAGTGCTTGAAAGAGTCCAGTGCAGAGCTACTGAGATGATTAAGGGAGTGGAACATCTCCCTTATGAGGAAAGGCTGAGGGAGCTGGGTCTCTTTAGTTTGGAGAAAAGGAGACTGAGGGGTGACCTCATCAATGTTTTCAAATATGTAAGGGGTGAGTGTCAGGGAGATGGAGTTAGGCTTTTCTCAGTGGTGACCAGTGATAGGACAAGGGGTAATGGGTGTAAATTGGAGCATAGGAGGTTCAAGTTGAATATCAGAAAAAATTTTTTTACTGTAAGGGTGACAGAGCCCTGGAACAGGCTGCCCAGGGGGGTTGTGGAGTCTCCTTCACTGGAGACATTCAAAACCCACCTGGACACGTTCCTAGGGGATGTACTCTAGGGGGCCCTGCTCTGGCAGGGGGGGTTGGACTAGATGATCTTTCCAGGTCCCTTCCAACCCCTAGGATTCTAGGATTCTATGATTCTATGATCCTCTGCATGACACTGACAAAGACTTTGCCTCATTTTCCTGATCTTGAAATATGCAATTTTTTCATGAAAGGCTTCACGAGTTCAGCTGAAAGTAATGATTGAATTTTATTTTCATTTCACTTTCCTTATCAATGTAGTTAAGTATTGCAAAAGGTAAACTTTTCAGTCCTCCATGTGACTCCCAAACAACCTATTTTCTGCCATTCCAAAATGGTCACTTCAGACCAAATTGAGATGTTTTTTCTTCTGAAAACATTGGGGCCAAACATAAAATTGAAATCTATTATGAGGACCAGTAGAATTTTGTGGGCTTCTGTTGACAAAATATTTATTACATTTTAATTGTTCCCCATGAAGACCAGGTAGAGCATTTTGTGCCATCAAATGTTACAACTCAAACAGTAACCAAGTGTCTGTCCTGTGTCTTCCCTCCCATCAGACCATGAGCTGGGTAGAAAAAATGAGAATAGTTCTTAGGACAACCTTGGGAGCTAAATGTAGATGTAAAGGTTGTCCTAGATGATCCTTGAGATCCATTCCAACCTGGTATTCTATTTAAAAAAAGAGTTTCAGAAGACAGAGGAGCTGAGGGATCAGGAGTAATCATCAAACAGTAAGAGATGGAGCTGTATGGGATTTGACCATGGGCCAAGGTTTCCCCATGGATAGTGGGGAAGTTTCTGTACATCATAACTGCTCCACTCAGGAGATGATGGGAGGAGGAGTAATGGGAATAATGTGTTTAAAAGGGATTTTAGCCCCCAAACCTTGTGAAATAAAAATCTAATTTCAGCACAATGATATTGATCTTCATTGGAACACCTCTGCTGGGAAGCCAGGCTGAGGGAGCTGGGTTGTGCAGCCTGGAGAAGAGAAAGCTCCAGGGAAAACTAAAAGTGACCTTCCAGTATCTGAAGGCTGGAGAGGGGCTGTGTGCAAGGGCCTGGAGGGATGGGATGGGGGGAATGGTTTGGAATTAGAGCAGATTTAGATTGGATGTTGGGAAAAAGTTCTTTCCCATGAGTGGAAAAATGGCCCAGGTTGCCCAGGGAGGGGGTTGAGGCCTCATCCCTGGAGATGTTCAAGGTGAGGCTTGAGGAGGCTCTGAGCACCCTGATCTGGGTGAGGGTGTCCCTGATACTGCAGGGCTTGGACTGGGTGACTTTTAGATGCCCCTTACAACCCAAATCATTCTCTGATTCTGTGATCTTGATGTCCTTCTGGGCTTCTTTCCATCTGCTGCATTTCTACCTCTTAAATCAGTCTCCCAAAAGCAAAAGCAAAATAAAACTCTTCTCCTTCTCCAAAAGCTGCCTTTCCATGGCTAAGTGAAAACCTTGCTCTTTGAATTAGAGTTCTTCAGGATACCATGAAGCAACTGGAATATTGTTTCTTTTCTGGAAGGGTTCTTTGCTTGCATTGCCTAAATGCTTCTCCCCAGGCAACCTTTTGCCTGCTGGTTAGCAACAGTTTTATTAATAGGACTTATTTCAGCCTTAGTTATGTCTGACTTATCACACATGGAGTTATGTGCTTGATTGTGATCCTATGGCTTTATAAAAAAAAAATTCCCTGAGATATGAAGCTGTGAATGACGTTAACGAGAGGTTCTGCATCCCTCCTGGGGTGTCTGGCACAGAATCAGCTTCATGCCATTATTTAGGCAAAGAAAAAGGAGAGCTGTTAGGTCTGATGCAAGTGGTGACCAGGTGATGCTCCCCTAAAAGCCATGATTGGGAAAAGAGCAGGAAAGCTGCTGGAAAGATTTTCATTCTGATGTCTGGTGCCTTCAGAGAACGTGCAGCACAGCCCATGCATCAAGGCAGGGGACAAAAGGGAAGAAAATAGCAGTCAGCAGCTCTGGTTCTCATACAGATTTGGACCAAATAGCACCTCCATGAACCTTGGTGCTGTGGGTGCTGAACCCTTGTAGGGATGTCCTTGCTTTAAAGCCTCATTTCATAGAATCATAGAATGGGTTGGATTGGAAGGAATTAAAACTCATCCAGTCCCAACCCCCCTGCCATGGTCAGGGGCCTCTCCCCCAGCCCAGGGGGCTCCAAGCCCCATCCAACCTTCAACACTTCCAGGGATGGGGCAGCCACAGCTTCCTTGGGCAACCTGGGCACCCAGGGGCTCAGCACCCTCAAATTCAAGAATTCCTTCCCCATCTCCAACCTCAATCTCCCCTTTCTCTCCAAGTTTTAACCCATTTCCCTTGTCCTCTTGCTACACACCCATGTCAAAAGCCCCAACTCAACTTTCTTCTATTTACCTAAAGAAAAAAAATGTCAGGGGAAACTCAGTTCTTCTGAAGAGCCAGTGTAGTTATAAGAAAGAAATAAAACCCCACGGGAAATCATCTTCATCAAGGAAGAGGAGGATAAAATGCTCTCTCTGGGAAAGCAAATTCCCATTAAGGTTGTGAGGAGGTTTTGCTGCCTCCAGCTTTAGGGGATGAGGGCTCCTGGGTTGCCAGAGCTCAGTGAAGTCTGGGGTGATGTTGGTGTCCAGCAGTGCAAATGCCTGGGCTTGAGCATCAGAGAGACCAAAGATGATGTTGGTGAGCTCCACACCATTTTGAGGAAGAAGGAAGGAAAAAAAAAAAACCCCAAAAAACCCACCAACCCAGGCATCTTCAGCCTAAGTATATTCTCAAATTCATTCCATCCATCTTCAATGATACCTTGTGGCTGGGTAAAATGATGATTTGCATTTCCCTACAGCTCCCTGGTGGTATGTGCTGAGAGGGCAGAAAATTGAAGCAGGCACCACCCACACATTTCTGCAGCTTTCCTGAGAGAAATCCAGGGCTACGTGGTGGTTCTGGGCAAATTCTCTGCCACTGCCTTGCCAGCTGCCATGCCTGGTGCTCCAGCTCTGGGGGGAGTTTTTATAGGGACCATGATTAAAGGAGTGGGATTCTCAGCCCTACAGCTCAAAACTTTTCTTTTGATGCAGTTGGGGGAAATTGCAATGATCCTTTTTCATCCCTCTACAGTTTCCCCTGGTCCGAAGTCTGCCAAAGGGAGAGCTCATGTTTCCTGGGTGAGAATCATCAGAAAAGGACATTTACATCTCTTTTAGTTGTTCTTTTTGTTGTTGTTATAGAATGGAGACACTCAGTGAGGAGAGCATTTTTTTTTTCCCCTTCTAATTCAGCTTTCAGTTGCCCCAGGGCTTTGGCCCAGTAACCTTTGCAGAGTGTTTTCCCTTCAGTCCCTTTCCAACCATGAAATTTTGGGAAGTCTGGGAATTTTGGGAAGGCTTTGTGAATTCCTGGTGCTGCCTTTGCTAAAGCTCTGTCACTCCTTCCACTGATGGCAAACAGGAGCTCAAGGGGATCTCTCTTGCAAGAAATAAAGAAATTTAAAAATTGCAGGGTAAAAATCATAAATAATAGAATCTTAGGATGTCAGGGGTTGGAAGGGACCCCCAGAGCTGCTCCAGTGCCAGCCCTGTCCCAGCAGGATCCCCCAGGGCAGGGCACACAGAACACATCCAGGGGGGGTTGGAAAGGCTCCAGAGAAGGAGACTCCAGAACCTCTCTGGGCAGCCTGGGCCAGGGCTCCCTCACCCTCCCAGCCAAGAAGTTTCTCCTCAGCTTCAGCTGGAACTTCCCATGTTCTCCCTTCAGCCCAGGATTCCCTGTCCTATTCCTGGGCACCACTGAACAGAGATTGGCCCCTTCCTCTTGCCCCCCACCCCTCAGCTCTTGATGGACATTCAGCAGATCCCCTCTCAGCCTTCTCTTCTCCAGCCTCAACAGCCCCAGGGCTCTCAGACTTCTTTCATGGGAGGGACGTTCAGGTCCCTTCATCATTCTCATGGCTTTTTATTGGACTCTCTTCAGCAGATCCCTGTTTCTCTTAATCAAATCACTCTGCAGAAGTGCCCATTCCCTTCTCCTGGTTTAAAGCAAATGTGAGGTCATGGACATGAATGTCTCTATCTGCATGTAGCTGTGATTAATTCTTCCCCCAGACCAATCCATCGTAGTGATTTAAAGACCAGTTGCCAGCACCTCTGGCTTTATTTCACTCATACTTCCTATTGATGCCTGAATAAACTCAATTAGCTTCACTCAGATCCTCAAAGCTTGATATAGTTAGACACACTGAGCTGCTAAAAAGCAGCTAGAAAGCTGCTGCTGAGGTTGCACCTGTATATTAGAGCTCCTGGAAGGTGTCCAGAGCAGAGCCACTGAAATGCTCAGAGGGCTGAGCAGCTCCCTGGGAAGCCAGGCTGAGGGATTGGGGTTGTTCAGCCTGGAGAAGAGGAGGCTCCCAGGTGAGCTCAGAGCAACCTTCCAATATCTGAAGGGGCTCCAAGAAAGCTGGGGGAGGGCTTTGGACACGGGGGGGTAGGGAGAGGAGAAGGGAAATGGGTTAAAACTTGGAGAGAAAGGGGAGATTGAGGTTGGAGATGGGGAAGGAATTCTTGAATCTGAGGGTGCTGAGCCCCTGGGTGCCCAGGTTGCCCAAGGAAGCTGTGGCTGCCCCATCCCTGGCAGTGTTGAAGGTTGGATGGGGCTTGGAGCCCCCTGGGCTGGGGGAGGGGTCCCTGACCAAGGCAGGGGTGGAACTGGATGAGCTTTAAGGTCCTTTTCATCCCAAACCATTCTATAATCCTATGATAAAGGTGTTCCTCTATGGGAATTTATTTCCAGTCAAACTCAGGAATCTGGATTTGGGGTTGGGCCCAACCTAAGTGATCATAATTATTATGACAAATGTGTGTTTGGAGCCTTCTATGTGTTAGGAAAGGGAAGGGCACTGTTGTTCTTTTGGGGGCTCCTTTCTTGAATTCTTGAAACACTTCCTTCCAGACAGCCTCCTGGCTGCCACTTGGGTCAGGATTTTATTAATTGGATTTCATTCAAGGCAAGTGGTGACCAAGAATTGCAACCAAAGTGCTAATCCCCTGTATGAGCTGGTTTAGATAATATTGAACAGGACAGACACATGAAAAGTGGATTAATTTTCAACAGCTGCAGGATTAGTGTTGACTCCTGCCTTCCAAGTCAGAAACAGAGAATCGTTTGGGTTGTAAGGGGCATCTAAAGGTCCCCCAGTCCCAGCCCTGCAGTATCAGGGACACCCTCACCCAGATCAGGGTGCTCAGAGCCTCCTCAAGCCTCACCTTGAACATCTCCAGGGATGAGGCCTCAACCCCCTCCCTGGGCAACCTGGGCCATTTATCCACTTGTGAGAAAGAATTTTTCCTAACACCCAATCTAAATCTGCTCTAATTTCAAACCATTCCCCCCATCCCATCCCTCCAGGCCCTTGCACACAGTCCCTCTCCAGCCTTCCTGTAGCCCCTTCAGATACTGGGAGGTCACTTTTAGGTCTCCCTGGAGTTTTCTCTTCTCCAGGCTGCACAAGCCCAGCTCCCTCAGCCTGGCTTCCCAGCAGAGGTGTTCCAGCCCCCTGAGCATTTTCCTGCCCCTCCTCTGGACCCTCTCCATCAGCTCCATGTCCTTCCTGTGCTGATGGATGCAGCACTCCAGGTGAGGTCTCAGCAGAGCAGAGATGTTCAGCTTCATATGGAAAATCTTTCACAGAAAGCTGTGGGGTTGAACATGTGTTGGAGAGGGGAGGAGAGTCCCATAATCCCATGGAAGAATCCTTCAGGGGTTTGTATCCATGTAATGTCAGGTCTGTTCCAGGTGTGTGCTTTGCATGTGAGCATTTACATATTCATGCACAGCCCAATAGGGTTTGTCTTTATTTCCATATTCATCATCAGGACAATCTGTCACCCTGCACTGCAGGAATGTCCTCAGAGACAGCCACCTTCTTGGTTTCCCTGCAAGTTAAATGTAATTTCTGATAGAAATTCACATTGCTGCCCTGTGCCTGCTCGTTCAGAAGCTTGGAGATCACATTCTGGTCTCGTTTCCTTTTTTTGCCTGTTGAAACCTTGGAGCATTTTTGAAGTTTAGAGCTGTAAGAGGGCAGAGCCATGTGGAAACAGGGAGCAGGACAACCCTAAAACTTACAGACAGATGGCAGAGTCAGAGAAAGGTCCAGGGAAAGGTCCAATATAGTCCAATATGATGCAGCAGTGGTTATTAGATGATGCTTTAGGAACAGGTAGAAGAACAGGGAAGAACACCCCTGAAATTCTCTCCTAACCAGCAAGCAGAGATTTCCTAAGCTGTTTCCGTACATTTTGTACTGTTCAGAAATGTATTTTTTTCCCAGGAAGTGGTGCTGTGACCCTTTACACACATGTAGACCTTGAAAATCCAGAGTTTCCCATGACCAGGCTCCCACAATTCAGCTGCAAGGGCCAAGAACCACTCTTTTCATTTCCACTTGAACCTAATTCCTGTCAGCTTCCCTTGATACCCCCAGATTCTTCTGCTGGGGAAGACTGGGAAGATGGAGATGGAAAGAAGAGGAATCTGCAGGCTCTATAAAATTATTTAACGGGATGAAGTTCAACATTCCAAGTGCCAGGTCCTGCACTTTGGCCACAACAACCCCATGGGGAGCTCCAGGCTGGGCACAGAGTGGCAGAAAGGGAGCTGGGAGTCTGGATTGCCAGGAAGCTGAAGAGGAGGCAGCAGTGTGCCCAGGTGGCCAAGAAGGCCAATGGCATCCTGGGCTGGCTCAGGAACAGCGTGGCCAGCAGGTCCAGGGAAGGGATTCTGCCCCTGTGCTCAGCCCTGGGGAGGCCACAGCTTGAGTCCTGTGTCCAGTTCTGGGCCCCTCAGCTCAGGAAGGAGATTGAGGTGCTGGAGCAGGTCCAGAGAAGAGCAAGGAGGCTGGGAAGGGATCCAGCACAAGTGCTGTGAGGAAGGGCTGAGGGAGCTGGGGGTGTTGAGGCTGGAGAAGAGGAGGCTCAGGGGAGACCTCATCACTCTCTCCAACTCCCTGAAAGGAGGTTGGAGCCAGGGGGGGGTTGGGCTCTTTTCCCAGGCAACTCTCAGCAAGACAAGAGGGCACAAGAGGTCTCAAGTTGTGCCAGGGGAGGTTTAGGTTGGACATGAGAAAGAATTTCTTTACCCAGAGGGTGCTCAGGCATTGGAATGGGCTGCCCAGGGAAGGGGTGGATTCTCCATCCCTGGAGGTTTTTAAGAAGAGCCTGGATGTGGCACTCAGTGCCATGGGCTGGGAACCACGGGGGGAGTGGAGCAAGGGTTGGACTTGATGAGCTCTGAGGTCCCTTCCAACCCAGCCAATTCTATGATTCTATGATTCTATGATTTTCTTGGAGTTATGAGGCAGGATCTTTCATGAACCTATTAAACACCCAGAACTCTAAGACAGAGACTAACCTAGTGGTGCTCTTATTTGCTTCACTTTTCTGTCTTAATCTGGTTTTTTATTCTTTGTTTCTTCCAGGTTGAATTCACCCCTGATCAGATTGAAGGTGAGGAAGATGTTTTTCTCTTCTCTGCACACTCAACACCATCACTGGGAGGTTCTGGCAAGTGTTGGGGTGGACAAGGGCTGCAGGTCCCTTGAGAAAGGAGCTGATGCTCATGTTTTAATTCATGGCTTTGCTCCTGCTGCATCCCTCCTCCAAATCCTCTGTTCAGATGGAAAAGAGGGAAAGTCACACCCCATGCAGATTAGATATTTTTTTCATTAAATAAAACACAGCAATGAAGCAAAGCCAAGGAAAGGAAAGAAAAAACCCACATGGGTGAAACCTCAGCCCAAATGTACCTTTTCTTTAAGAAAACCCACTGAGAAAATATCAGTCCTTTCAAGAGAAAGCCTCACAATGCTGCTTTTGGAATTTTTTCCCTGTATTCAATCAGAATTTCCTCTATTACAGTTTCTGTAGTTTTGTGACAACTCTTCAGCAAATAATAACAGGGATGGCATTTTTATTTTTATTTTTTCTTTCAAAGCAAAACATCAGCATTTGTTTCTGAACAATTTGTCCCAGCCCAAGAAGCTGATGCTGAGACCTCACACATGAAGTCCTGGGAATGCTGCTCCTGCAGCTGTCCCCTTTTTCCTGACTTAAAGGGATAATTGATAGCTGGAGCCCAACATCTGGCAGAATTTTGCTTTGGTCTGTAAACACTTAGAAGAACTGGGTAGAGCTTAGTGAAGATGGTATCAGAAAATGTGTTAATTGGAACTGATTAAAAAAAAAAAAAATTACAGGCTCTCCTGTCAAGAGAGGAGAGATACAGAAAATAAAAGGGTTTTCAGAACTGGAACCATAATATCTTAGAAACTGAGGTTTTGCCACAGGCTTCCAACATTAACTTGAGATTTTCAAGCCCCCTTAGTGATTTTGGTTTCTATTTTCTAACAAGGGGTTAGAAGTAAATCATGACTTGAGGCAACTGTTAATATCTGGGAATCTGTCTCATATCCAGCCCCAAGTTAATGGGAGAGGAACAGATCTGAGCCACAAAGCTTTGAAGTGTTCCAGCAGCAAATATCAATGGGATCTCTCATCAGTTCATGTTTTGGGGATTGGATAAGATTTATCTCATTTCTACACTTTGGGGGCTAGAAACGGTATCAGAGAATGAGAATAAATTTATCTAGGGGAAAAAAAAAAAAAAAAAAAAGAAAAAAAAAGAAAAGGAAAAAAGAGAAAAAAGAAAAGAAAAAGAAAAAAGAGAAAAGAAAAAAAAAAGAAAAAAGAAAAAGAGGAGGAAAAAAAGAAAAGAACAAAAAGAAAAAAGAAAAGAAAAAAGAGAAAAGGGAAAAGACAAAAAAGAAAAGAAGAAAAGAAAGAAGAAAAAAAAGAAAAAGAAAAAAGAAAAGAAAAAGGAAAAAAGAAAAAAAAAAAAAAAGAAAAGGAGGTCATGCCTGGCTAGTAGCTCATTGGAATGGCTAGAAAATGGCAAATTTGGAGCAACTTGAGGGCTACCATAAAAGACAGGAGGTCTAGAGCAGACGTGGACCATCTCTAAGAGGCAGGAAGTTTCATCTTCTTTCTTTTCTCTTTCTTAGACATAGACAGAGAAAAGCAGGGAATCCGAGACTTGGGAAACAGAATATCCTTGAAATATCAAAGGGAAAAGCATGGGGCAGGAAGCAGGGAACATCAGCTGGGTGAGACCTCCCGAGCAGCATAGCAGAGCTGTAATCTCTGCTAGCACTGGGCAGGAACTTTAAATCCCCTCAAGATTAATCCCACAGTTGGTTCCCAGGTTCTGCCATGAGCTGCTGAAAGGTTTGACCTGAATGTCACCTTTGCCCATCAGCCTGCTCTTCAATTCCCTCCCTCCTGGCCTCTTCTGGTTCTTTTTTTATACCTCCTCTCCTTCATTTTGAGGGTTCTTAGATTAATGAGCAGACTCAGATTGTTGGGGGATATTTGCACCCAGGGATGCTTCAGATGTAGAATTCTATCAATATATTCCCCAGATGTCCCTGCTACGTGTTGTCCTCCACTTGGCACGTGTCAAACCCTTGGCAAGAAGTGTGCTACCAGTTTAAAAAAGCAGAGAATCAGTGTCCCAGTGCTTGGGACTGGTTTCTGCCATGTTAATGGAAGCATCACTTGGCATCATTTGTAGTGCTACCCTGTTGGGAGCTGGGACTCACAGGAGCTCTGTATGAATATATTTTAAAATTGTTTTCTCCTTCCCATTCTCTCCTCACTCTTTCAAGTTCCCCAAATTGTCAGCTCTTCATTTCTGTTGGGTTTCAGTTGCATTTGGTTTGTCCTGGGTCCATTTTCATGTTGCAGTGCTAATTTAGTCAGAATTCCTCTTCCATGGAGCCATCAGGAGACCAAAGTCACCTGTCCTGCTTTACATGTGGTTTTTTTTTTAATTATTATTTTTGTTTTGGTTTGGTTTTCTTCTTTGTTTTTTGATCTCGTTTTTTTGGTTGGATTTTTTTTGTTGTTTTTTTTGGTGGGGGGTGTTTGGTTTTTGGCTGGGTGTTTTGTTTTTTGGTTGTTTTGTTGTTGTTTTTTTTTTAATAGACATCTAATGTACACCAATCAATTCTTTCTCTCTCACTTTGTTGGTCAGATGAGGACCTCAGTGTCTCAGTGAGACAAGATGCTTCCCCAGTTGTCAGATGAAACTCGATTAATGGGAAGCCAATTCTCTGTTAGATATTATTGGTTTTTGCAGCATTCATCACCACTCTGCCACCTTTGATCCCAATTGGTTTTCAGGCAGCTGAGTTGAGGAGAAGAAACAGAAAATGCAACATCTCAAGGACTTTTGCAGCCCTGCCTGATAACATCCCTAAAAATACCTGAATGGGGCCACAAAAAAGCTGGAGAGGGACTTTTGACAAGGGTTTGTAGGGAGAGGATGAGGGGGGAGGTGGCTTCATGATTAAAAAGGGTGAGATTTAAATGAGATATTAGGAAGAACTTTTCTCCTCTGAGGGTGCTGAGCCCCTGGTTGCCCAGGTTGTCCAAGGAAGCTGTGGCTGCCCCATCCCTGGCAGTGTTGAAGGTTGGATGGGGCTTGGAGCCCCCTGGGCTGGGGGAGGGGTCCCCATGGAACCAGATGATCTTTCAGGTCCCTTCCGAGCCAAACCAGTCTGGGATTCTATGATAAAATCCTAAGGTTTGGTCTCTAAGGGACTCTCAGTAAAGTCTGAGCCTCCTGCAGCTCAACCTGAGGATCTTAAAGGTCTTTTCCACCCAAAAGCAGCTGATGATCCTCACCAGCTGCAGATTTGCAAGGGTTTAGTGCCCCATTTTGAGATGTTTCTCAACATCTTGGGGGCTTGGAGCACCCTGGGCTGGGGGAGGGGTCCCTGACCATGGCAGGGGGGTTGGGACTGGATGATCTTTAAGGTCCCTTCCAACCCAAACCAGTCTGGGATATGATGATGCCCTGAACCCTCTTCTAAGGAAAAGACTTTGCTGTTCCAGACTTAACCTTCCTGCAAGGATTCAGTGTTATGGTGGCCCTCAAAACATCAGTCCCAGAAGGAGAATTGCCTGTGGGTGAAGCCACGTGTAACACATCCATCTTCTGGTCTCCTCTGGCCTCAGCTCTGGGTGAAATTCATTGCTTATGGCACTGTGTATTTATAAAACTGGATTCCTGACCTCTTCAGCCCCTTAAATTGCTGAAAAGAGAAGAATATGAGCTGTTCAAGATGAGAGGATAGGTAGCAATTAGGCATCTGAAAATATACACTTCTCCTGCCAAGGGTTTTATGGCTAGGAGGAGGACAAAGGAGACCATGGCCATGCTGGTTTCATGGCTTTGATGGAAGCTTGTGTTGAGTCAGCAAATGCAAATGCAGGAAAAAATTAAAAAAAAAAAAAGCTTGCTTCTGTATATTGACAAAATGGAGTTTCCAAACCCACAGGGCAATGCTCTGGTGAGAGGTGGCTGCATCTAATTTGAAATTTAACAAAAATTTAAATAAAAAAAAGGAAGAGAGAAATATGAGGTGTTAATAACTGTGGTGAACTGGGAGCCTGTAGGAGATGGTGGGAAAGGGAAGGGTGCTCAACCCAGGGAGCAGGTAAGGGGTAGGTGGGTGATAAGCTCAGGGAGGAAAGTGTGGTCCCCATCAACCTCATCCCTTATATCCCCAGGAAAGGAAAAGTTGGGAGTGAGGCTCTGGCCATGAAAATCCACTATTGCCCTCTGCTGGAATGAGGGCTCCCAATGGGACCTGAGCTCTGGCTGGTGGCCAAGGAGAAGATCCAGGAGAGAGAGGTAGGGAGAGAGCAAAGAGAGAGCAAAGAGGAGACTGGAAATAAGAAAAGAAGTGGAGTGTTATCTAGTCCAAAATGAGAAAATACATCCCTGTTGGAAAGTGTTGGATGAGGAAGGAAATGGGCAAGAAATGAGTGGAATGATAAAAATGAAAAGGGAGCAAGGAAGGAGAAGAGGCAAAGAAACAGGAGTAGAAGAGGGAGAGAGGAAAATAAGGAAAAGAAAGAAAAAAGAGGGAGGAGTAGGTGAAAGAAGTGAGAGGGGAAAGATGAAGGAAATGGTTGAGTGAGTCAGGGGAAAAAATAGTGTAGGAGGGAAACAGATACAGAGGAGTAAGAGCAGGACAGTGGGCAGATTCAAGGATTTCCAGCTGGGATATTTGGGATCACACACACACCATGCACCATGCCATGTGTTCATGAAAAGATAAGAGCCTCCTATTGCTGTCTGTGCCAGGAGATGCTCCTCTTCTCTGCAATTTGTCTCCAGCTGCAGCAGGGAGAGGGGGACCTGAGTTGGTGGCATCTGAGGAAGTTTCCCTGGGATCCTGAGAGGCTGCCCAGGGAGGTTGTGGAATCTCTTTCTCTGGAGACATTCAAACCCCACCTGGATGTGTTCCCCTCAGTTCAGGAAGGAGATTGAGGTGCTGGAGCAGGTCCAAAGGAGGCAACTGGGCTGGTGAAGGGACTTGAGCACAGATCCTATGAGGAGAGGCTGAGGGAGCTGGGGGTGTTGAGGCTGGAGAAGAGGAGGCTCAGGGGAGACCTCATCACTCTCTCCAACTCCCTGAAAGGAGGTTGGAGCCAGGGGGGGTTGGGCTCTTTTCCCAGGCAACTCTCAGCAAGACAAGAGGGCACAAGAGGTCTCAAGTTGTGCCAGGGGAGGGTTAGGTTGGACATTAGAAAGAATTTCTTTCTGGAGAGGGTGATCAGACATTGGAATGGGCTGCCCAGGGAAGGGGTGGATTCTCCATCCCTGGAGATATTTCAAAAGAGCCTGGATGTGGCACTCAGTGCCATGGGCTGGGAACCACGGGGGGAGTGGAGCAAGGGTTGGACTTGATGAGCTCTGAGGTCCCTTCCAACCCAGCCAATTGTATGTGTGACCTACACTGGGTGATCCTGCTCTGGCAGAGGGGTTGGACTGGATGATCATACCAGGTTCATTCCAACCCCCAAGATTCTGGGATCCTGCACTGACTCAGTTACTGAGCGTTGATCAGGGACTTTCTGCCATGGGAATGTTCTTGTCCAGATTTTGCTGCTCACAGTGGTCATGGACTCCCTGCTTGGCCAG
The DNA here is from genome assembly GCF_036169615.1 of Heliangelus exortis. Classification (NCBI taxonomy): domain Eukaryota; kingdom Metazoa; phylum Chordata; class Aves; order Apodiformes; family Trochilidae; genus Heliangelus; species Heliangelus exortis. The sequence goes on from NC_092423.1 coordinate 1,758,424, forward strand.
AAATAAAGGGAATACATGCAGATATCTTCACAAGGATGTAGGGGAGGGCAGGTAGCTGTCTGGCTAGAGGAAGAGCTCTGCAGGGAGATGGGAAACCACTGGAGGGAACGACTGCACCTCCACACATGAGATCTGGCCTGGCATCAGGAGCTGATGGGAAACCAAACCTTGCTTTTGTTTGCCAAAGAAAAATGAGAGGATGCTTCTTAGCACTCTTAAATATGACATGTGGTCAGGTATCAGTTTTCCCATATATTTTCACCCTCTCCCACCAATGAATTCCTGTAAATTATCATGGAATATCTTGTTACCTGCTAATAGAGGGGCTTTCTGTCTCATCTGATCATCTCATCTCATCTTATCTCATCTCAATCTTATCCCAGTGGGCTGTGTCAGTGCTCTGTAAGTGTATCATGAGCACAATATTTAGTTAGCCCACGAGCAAAGCTGCTATTGAATTCTGCACCATCCTGAGTGCTCCTGATGAGCTGCAAAGCTCTCAAGGCCAAATGTTTCTCTGAGCTTTTCTGCCCTCCCCCCATGTGAGCTGAGATGGAAATAGCATGAGAAAAGCATTTGACCTCTCTGATTCCATGGAAGTGGAAAACTCAGGGGAGGAAGAACACAAAAACTCCAGGTAATAGCTACAAAAAAAACCTCATCAGACTTGGTCCCCCACTGCAAAATGAAAGGGTCAGGAAGAGGTAGTTAAAGGTCTGTTTTTGACTTTACCTGAGGGAGCATGACATTTATTTATTTTTATTTATTTATTTATTTGATTTATTTATTTGATTGATTCATTTTCTTCCAGAATTTAAGGAAGCTTTCTCACTATTCGACCGCACTCCCAAATCAGAGATGAAAATCACGTACGCCCAGTGTGGAGACGTCTTGAGAGCTTTGGGCCAGAACCCAACCCAGGCTGAAGTCATGAAACTGCTTGGCAGACCCAAACCAGAAGGTCAGTCTCTTCCTTTGTTTTCCTTTTGGAAAAAATCCCTCCGAGAATTCTTCATGCATGGCTCAAACCATCCTGGAATCACAGACTGGTTTGGGTTGGAAGGGACCTTCAAGGTCATCAAGATCCAATTCCCCTGCATGGGCAGGGACACCTCCCACCAGACCAAACCCCAAATCCAACCTGGCCTTAACACTACCAGGCATGGGGCATCAATAATCTCCCTAGGTGACCTCTTCCAGTCCTCAGTACGCTCATGGTGAAGAATTTTTTTCCTAATATTTAACCTAAATCTCCCCTCTTTCAGTTTAAACCATCACCCCTTCTCTTACTGTCTTCTGAGTAGTTTCAGACTTTTGTGTTGCATGGAACAGTCCAGGGAGCCTTGCAGTATTTTTTCCCTTGATGTCTCTGTATTTCAGGTACCAGGAGACATTTATTTATCTATCTATCTATCTATCTATCTATCTATCTGTATTTATTTATCTATCTAACTAACTAACTATCTAATCTATCTATTTATCTATCTAACCACCCACCTATCCATCTATTACAAACTCACATTTCTCTCTTGGGCAGACCTCTTTTCCACTCTATCCATTTTTCCATCTGTACTTAGGATATTTTTATTCTCTTGTCTCCACTCTATCTGCTAATTATTGCCACAGTTCTTCTAACCTTCCCAACCTGCCCATGGTGGATGCCTCATGTTTAGTCCTCAGCTCTTCCAGAATCCCCCAAAACTTTCATTTCCATCTGTTTCTTTGTAGAGATGAACTCCAAGATGATTGACTTTGAGACCTTCCTGCCATGCTCCAGCACATTGCCAAGACCAAAGACACAGGCACCTACGAGGATTTTGTGGAGGGTCTTCGTGTCTTTGACAAGGAAGGAAATGGAACAGTGATGGGGGCTGAACTCCGCCACGTTTTGGCTACACTGGGTAAAGTGACCTTTCCTCATGGGCTTCATCACTGAGATTGTTCTGTAACAGCTGGGGTCACTTTGGGT